>NC_139224.1:2931347-3140408 GCF_055691185.1 Crinia signifera | reverse complement strand
TCAGGTTCTGGTCTTACAGTGCTCACTGACCAATTGTATATTTACTCACATATTACCCACATAACATCAGCCATATTTTGAAGTAAAACAGCGCCACCCTCTGGCCAATTCATCATAAAAAATGTGCTGTAATAAAGCATCTCTGATAGCACCAAAAATGTGAACTATGTTGTGTGTGTGTGTGTGTGGGGGGGGGGGGGGGGGGTTGTTAAGGGTAACATGGTTTGTAGGAGAAAGCTGCAGTGTGACAAGAAACGGAACAGTATCCAGACGGCGGATTAACCGGGTTTAGGTTGACAATACCCCGTACACATATACTGTGTCCCCGGGCACCCCGTGCACATAAAACAGCGTTCCCGGGCACCCCGGGCACATATACAGCGTTCCCGGGCACCAGTGCACATATACAGTGTCCCCGGGCACACTGTGCACATATACAGCGTCCTCGGGCACCCCGGGCACATATACAGCGTCCCCGGGCACCCCGTGCACATATACAGCGTTCCCGGGCACCAGTGCACATATACAGCGTCCTCGGGCCCCCCCCGTGCACATATACAGCGTCCTCGGGCCCCCCCCGTGCACATATACAGCGTCTCCGGGCCCCCCCATGCACATATACAGCGTCCCCGGGCACCAGTGCACATATACAGCGTCCTCGGGCACCCCGTGCACATATACAGCGTCCTCGGGCACCCCGTGCACATATACAGCGTCCTCGGGCACCCGTGCACATATACAGCGTCCTCGGGCACCAGTGCACATATACAGCGTCCTCGGGCACCCGTGCACATATACAGCGTTCCCGCGCGCCCCGTGTACATATACAGCGTCCTCGGGCACCCGTGCACATATACAGCGTTCCCGCGCGCCCCGTGTACATATACAGCGTTCCCGCATGCACCGTGTACATGGTATTGTCGACCTGAGCCCGGTTGAACCTTTCATCCGAAACCATGAGAAACGGCCTTCTCCGGGCATTGTTACCTTATTGAGTGTATCATCGCTCTAGAACAAGGCTTATACCCTTTAGACCAGCGGTTCTCAAACTGTGGGTCCCGACCTTTTCAGCATGGGGCCGCGACTCCATGTTACTGATCATCAGGCTGATGACTTTTCTAATCTCAGTCAGTGATTCAAGGAGTCAGAAATATCTGTTGAATTGTTTGTTATGTTAGACTCTTCCCATCACTCTGTGCCTCCACAATGCTGCCATGTATGTGCTGTCTGCTGACTACACGTGTGATGTGATGGGTTATGGTATATCAGACTCCTCCCGTCACTCTGTGCCTCCACAATGCTGCCATGTATGTGCTGTCTGCTGACTACACGTGTGATGTGATGGGTTATGGTATATCAGACTCCTCCCGTCACTCTGTGCCTCCACAATGCTGCCGTGTATGTGCTGTCTGCTGACCACACGTGTGATGTGATGGGTTATGGTATATTAGACTCCTCCCATCACTCTGTGCCTCCACAATGCTGCCATGTATGTGCTGTCTGCTGACTACACCTGTGATGTGATGGGTTATGGTATATCAGACTCCTCCCATCACTCTGTGCCTCCACAATGCTGCCATGTATGTGCCGTCTGCTGACCACACGTGTGATGTGATGGGTTATGGTATATCAGACTCCTCCCATCACTCTGTGCCTCCACAATGCTGCCATGTATGTGCTGTCTGCTGACTACACGTGTGATGTGATGGGTTATGGTATATTAGACTCCTCCCATCACTCTGTGCCTCCACAATGCTGCCATGTATGTGCTGTCTGCTGACTACACGTGTGATGTGATGGGTTATGGTATATTAGACTCCTCCCATCACTCTGTGCCCCCACAATGCTGCCATGTATGTACTGTCTGCTGACTACACGTGTGATGTGATGGGTTATGGTATATTAGACTCCTCCCATCACTCTGTGCCTCCACAATGCTGCCATGTATGTGCTGTCTGCTGACTACACTTGTGATGTGATGGGTTATGGTATATTAGACTCCTCCCATCACTCTGTGCCTCCACAATGCTGCCACGTATGTGTTGTCTGCTGACTACACGTGTGATGTGATGGGTTATGGTATATCAGACTCCTCCCATCACTCTGTGCCTCCACAATGCTGCCATGTATGTGCTATCTGCTGACTACACGTGCGATGTGATGGGTTATGGTATATCAGACTCCTCCCATCACTCTGTGCCTCCACAATGCTGCCATGTATGTGCTGTCTGCTGACTACACGTGTGATGTGATGGGTTATGGTATATTAGATTCCTCCCATCACTCTGTGCCTCCACAATGCTGCCACGTATGTGTTGTCTGCTGACTACACGTGTGATGTGATGGGTTATGGTATATCAGACTCCGGTACTCTTTACCTAGAACGGCGCCCGTCGTGCTGATCGCGGGTACATTTATGTGCGTCCGCGACGCGACCGACGCGATGCCCGCGATTTCCCATTGAAACCAATGTTAAACTTTGAAATCGTGTCGGTCGCGTCGCGGCCGCACATAAATGTACCCGCGATGCCCGCGACGCGATGCTCACGATTTCCCATAGGAATCAATGTTAAAAGGCGCGATGGACCCGATTTTACTGTTAAATGGCTCAATCCACCCGATTTGGCCATAGGAATCAATGTTAAATGGGCCACAGAGCCCATTAACCCTTAAATGCCCCCCCAAATTTTTAACGCCACCCCACGATCCACGCCAACCCGAAGCGTGGCGAGCGCAGCGAGCCCGCGAGGGGCGGCGGTACGCGTCCTCCGACCTTTTCATGCCCTACTATCCACTAGGGCGTGAGAATATAATAGTGTGGCGAGCGCAGCGAGCCACCGAGCCCGAAGCGTGGCGAGCGCAGCGAGGGGACGCGGATACCTTCACAGTTATGCGCGTCCCCTCGCGGGCTTCACAGGTGTCCGTGGCGACGCGGACACCTGTGAAGCCCGCGAGGGGACGCGTCTACCTGTGAAGGTATCCGCGTCCCCTCGCGGGGCTCGCTGCGCTCGCCACGCTTCTGGCTCGGTGGCTCGCTGCGCTCGCCACACTATTATATTCTCACACCACGCCCTAGTGGATAGTAGGGCATGAAAAGGTCGGAGGACGCGTACCGCCGCCCCTCGCGGGCTCGCTGCGCTCGCCACGCTTCGGGTTGGCGTGGATCGTGGGGTGGCGTTAAAAATTGGGGGGGACATTTAACGGTTAATTGGCCCTATTTGGGCTGTGTGGCCCATTTTACATTGATTTCTATGCCCAAATCGGGTCCATTGAGGCATTTAAGTGTAAAATCGCGGTCAATCAGGCTTTTTAACATTGTTCCCTATGGGAAAATCGCGGTAATCGCGGGCATCGCGGCCATCCCGATTTACCCGCGATGCCCGCGATTACCGCGATGACCGCTATTTTTACCCACGACGACCGCGATTTCAATCGCTGGCGCCGTTCTAGGTAAAGAGTACCCAGACTCCTCCCATCACTCTGTGCCTCCACAATGCTGCCATGTATGTGCTGTCTGCTGACTACACGTGCGATGTGATGGGTTATGGTATATCAGACTCCTCCCATCACTCTGTGCCTCCACAATGCTGCCATGTATGTGCTGTCTGCTGACTACACGTGTGATGTGATGGGTTATGGTATATCAGACTCCTCCCATCACTCTGTGCCTCCACAATGCTGCCATGTATGTGCTGTCTGCTGACTACACGTGCGATGTGATGGGTTATGGTATATCAGACTCCTCCCATCACTCTGTGCCTCCACAATGCTGCCATGTATGTGCTGTCTGCTGACTACACGTGCGATGTGATGGGTTATGGTATATTAGACTCCTCCCATCACTCTGTGCCTCCACAATGCTGCCATGTATGTGCTGTCTGCTGACTACACGTGTGATGTGATGGTATATGGTACATAAGACTCCTCCCATACCTCTGTGCCTCCACAATGCTGCCATGTATGTGCTGTCTGCTGACTACACGTGTGATGTGATGGGTTATGGTATATTAGACTCCTCCCATCCCTCTGTGCCCCCACAAGGCTGCCATGTATGTGCTGCCTGCTGACTACACGTGTGATGTGATGGGTTATGGTATATTAGACTCCTCCCATCACTCTGTGCCTCCACAGTGCTGCCATGTATGTGCTGTCCGCTGACTACACATGTGATGTGATGGGTTATGGTATATTAGACTCCTCCCATCACTTTGTGCCTCCACAATGCTGCCATGTATGTGTTGTCTGCTGACTACACGTGTGATGTGATGGGTTATGGTATATAAGACTCCTCCCATCACTCTGTGCCTCCACAATGCTGCCATGTATGTGCTGTCTGCTGACTACACATGTGATGGGTTATGGTATATTATACTCCTCCCATCACTCTGTGCCTCCACAATGCTGCCATGTATGTGCTGTCTGCTGACTACACGTGTGATGTGATGGGTTATGGTATATTAGACTCCTCCCATCACTCTGTGCCTCCACAATGCTGCCATGTATGTGCTGTCTGCTGACTACACGTGTGATGTGATGGGTTATGGTATATTAGACTCCTCCCATCACTCTGTGCCTCCACACTGCTGCCATGTTAGACTCCTCTCATCACTCTGTGCCCCCACAATGCTGCCATGTATGTGCTGTCTGCTGACTACACGTGTGATGTGATGGGTTATGGTATATTAGACTCCTCCCATCACTCTGTGCCTCCTCAATGCTGCCATGTTAGACTCCCCCCATCACTCTGTGCCCCCACAATGCTGCCATGTATGTGCTGTCTGCTGACTACACGTATGATGTGATGGGTTATGGTATATTAGACTCCTCCCATCACTCTGTGCCTCCACACTGCTGCCATGTTAGACTCCCCCCATCACTCTGTGCCCCCACAATGCTGCCATGTATGTGCTGTCTGCTGACTACACGTGTGATGTGATGGGTTATGGTATATTAGACTCCTCCCATCACTCTGTGCCTCCTCAATGCTGCCATGTTAGACTCCCCCCATCACTCTGTGCCCCCACAATGCTGCCATGTATGTGCTGTCTGCTGACTACACGTGTGATGTGATGGGTTATGGTATATCAGACTCCTCCCATCACTCTGTGCCTCCACAATGCTGCCATGTATGTGCTGTCTGCTGACTACACATGTGATGGGTTATGGTATATCAGACTCCTCCCATCACTCTGTGCCTCCACAATGCTGCCATGTATGTGCTGTCTGCTGACTACACGTGTGATGTGATGGGTTATGGTATATCAGACTCCTCCCGTCACTCTGTGCCTCCACAATGCTGCCATGTATGTGCTGTCTGCTGACTACACGTGTGATGTGATGGGTTATGGTATATCAGACTCCTCCCATCATTCTGTGCCTCCACAATGCTGCCATGTATGTGCTGTCTGCTGACTACACGTGTGATGTGATGGGTTATGGTATATCAGACTCCTCCCATCACTCTGTGCCTCCACAATGCTGCCATGTATGTGCTGTCTGCTGACTACACGTGTGAACGTGATGGGTTATGGTATATCAGACTCCTCCCATCACTCTGTGCCTCCACAATGCTGCCATGTATGTGCTGTCTGCTGACTACACGTGTGATGTGATGACCTTCTGCAGTCACTTGCTGGGGTCCTGTAATTATTTTTATTGTGTGATGGGGTCCCAGAGCAAAATAGTTTGATGACCCCTGGTATAGACCCTCCTCTAGTGCACGTTGTGTATCTATTTGCTTTTAGTCATTGCTGGAACATGCATGGCAAATACTTCAAACTACACAACTTGTTTTAAGGCATATTGAATAAAAGTTAATTTTTAACAAATACAATTAACACTAATTAAACAATAAAGAGTGCCCCGGAAAAGACACAGTCAGTCTTTTTCTCCTGTACCCTTGTGCTGGAACCCCCCTTAATAGAGTTTTCCTGAACTTGTTCTGGGAGCACCACCAGCCCTGCGACTGACACTACTAATGTCCGTTATGTTGGTTTCTATGAAATGATCTGAGACTAATTTTTATGATTACGTGCGGACTCATACAAATCCAGTTTACTCCAAACTTATCTAAAATAAGGTGACCCAGATATCCTGGAGTGTTGAGATTATTTATAGAATGATGAATGACCCCTGGTGTGTTGCTCAAGTAGAAAAGGCCTTTATCAGCTTATCTCAGCCCAGGCAGGAGAAGTAATGTAGGAGCCAGAAGCCACTGACATCTATACTGTGTGTGTGTGTGTGTGTGTGTGTATATGTGTGTATGTGTGTGTATATAATCAAGAATGCAGCGCTCCAGCACGTTAATTCAATCTTATTTTAGTGCAAATAGCGGCATAAAAATCTTGCAGTGTTTCAACACCCAAATGTCATCATATATATAGGCTGCCTGGCAGCTGGGAGCCCTGTGTGTGTGTGTGTGTGTGTGTGTGTGTGTGTGTGTGTCTGTGTGTGTGTGTGTGTGTGTGTGTGAGTGTGTATATATAATATATGTATTCCTTAGGTGTTAATACTGACGTCTCCCACAGGGGTAAATTTACTTAAGCCTCTAAAAATGAAAAGTAATGTTGACCATAGCACCATCCCGAGTCACGTACACCATGACACCCCACGGCACACAGTTTGGGAACCACTTCCCTAGCGCTTAGTGCACCATTGCTCCAGAGCAGTGCCAAGCAGGCAGGGCACCACACCCAACGTGAAGCCAGATATGACCTCTCTGCAACATTGCTACAGTCCCAATGCCAAACAATGAGCACTGATTGGCCGATGCTTAGAGATCTTACATTTGCTGGTGGTGCCTTAGCACTTCACCATGTTGCACCAGTGATAATAAGGATGTAGGCGCTGCCAGCAGACCACGTGAGCATAGCCAGGAGATGGAGACATACATTTGGGGCATATTTATATGTATCAGGGATGTGGGTTGTTGTGAAGATGGCTAGCAAAGGGGTGCATCGATGCTTGGAGGGAATGGGGCCTGGCGACAATAGTAAAAGGGGGTTGGACTGCTCAGCACCGGAGGTGGAGCCAATCTCTGTTCCCATTACACCTGACAGCAGAAAATAAATATTGTCACCTTCTCTGCCATCAATGGTAGAGAACCATCTCCATTGTTGGCTTGGTTACAGAGCTGGTAGTGCAGCGGGTATCTCAGGGAGCACACAGGCGTTCTGCTACCTGGCAGGGGGAGTGCTGCCGCAGTGTGATTGGTTACAGAGCTGGTAGTGCAGCGGGTATCTCAGGGAGCACACAGGCGTTCTGCTACCTGGCAGGGGGAGTGCTGCCGCAGTGTGATTGGTTACAGAGCTGGTAGTGCAGCGGGTATCTCAGGGAGCACACAGGCGTTCTGCTACCTGGCAGGGGGAGTGCTGCCGCAGTGTGATTGGTTACAGAGCTGGTAGTGCAGCGGGTATCTCCGGGAACACACAGGCGTTCTGCTACCTGGCAGGGGGAGTGCTGCTGCAGTGTGATTGGTTACAGAGCTGGTAGTGCAGCGGGTATCTCAGGGAGCACACAGGCGTTCTGTTACCTGGCAGGGGGAGTGCTGCTGCAGTGTGATTGGTTACAGAGCTGGTAGTGCAGCGGGTATCTCTGGGAGCACACAGGCGTTCTGTTACCTGGCAGGGGGAGTGCTGCTGCAGTGTGATTGGTTACAGAGGTGGTAGTGCAGCGGGTATCTCTGGGAGCACACAGGCGTTCTGCTACCTGGCAGGGGGAGTGCTGCTGCAGTGTGATTGGTTACAGAGCTGGTAGTGCAGCGGGTATCTCTGGGAGCACACAGGCGTTCTGCTACCTGGCAGGGGGAGAGTGCTGCTGCAGTGTGATTGGTTACAGAGCTGGTAGTGCAGCGGGTATCTCTGGGAGCACACAGGCGTTCTGCTACCTGGCAGGGGGAGAGTGCTGCTGCAGTGTGATTGGTTACAGAGCTGGTAGTGCAGCGGGTATCTCTGGGAGCACACAGGCGTTCTGCTACCTGGCAGGGGGAGAGTGCTGCTGCAGTGTGATTGGTTACAGAGCTGGTAGTGCAGCGGGTATCTCAGGGAGCACACAGGTGTTCTGCTACCTGGCAGGGGGAGTGCTGCTGCAGTGTGATTGGTTACAGAGGTGGTAGTGCAACGGGTATCTCAGGGAGCACACAGGTGTTCTGCTACCTGGCAGAGGGAGTGCTGCTGCAGTATGATTGGTTACAGAGCTGGTAGTGCAGCGGGTATCTCTGGGAGCACACAGGCGTTCTGTTACCTGGCAGGGGGAGAGTGCTGCTGCTGTGTGATTGGTTACACGGGTGGTAGTGCAGCGGGTATCTCTGGGAGCACACAGGTGTTCTGCTACCTGGCAGGGGGAGTGCTGCTGCTGTGTGATTGGTTACATGGGTGGTAGTGCAGCGAGTATCTCTGGGAGCACACAGGTGTTCTGCTACCTGGCAGGGGGAGTGCTGCTGCAGTGTGATTGGTTACAGAGGTGGTAGTGCAGCGTGTATCTCCGGGAACACACAGGCGTTCTGCTACCTGGCAGGGGGAGAGTGCTGCTGCAGTGTGATTGGTTACAGAGCTGGTAGTGCAGCGGGTATCTCAGGGAGCACACAGGTGTTCTGTTACCTGGCAGGGGGAGTGCTGCTGCAGTGTGATTGGTTACAGAGGTGGTAGTGCAACGGGTATCTCAGGGAGCACACAGGCGTTCTGCTACCTGGCAGGGGGAGTGCTGCCGCAGTGTGATTGGTTACAGAGGTGGTAGTGCAGCGGGTATCTCTGGGAGCACACAGGCGTTCTGCTACCTGGCAGGGGGAGTGCTGCTGCAGTGTGATTGGTTACAGAGCTGGTAGTGCAGCGGGTATCTCAGGGAGCACACAGCACAGGCGTTCTGCTACCTGGCAGGTGGAGTGCTGCTGCAGTGTGATTGGTTACAGAGCTGGTAGTGCAGCGGGTATCTCAGGAAGCACACAGGTGTTCTGCTACCTGGCAGGGGGAGTGCTGCCGCAGAGTGATTGGTTACAGAGCTGGTAGTGCAGCGGGTATCTCAGGGAGCACACAGCACAGGCGTTCTGCTACCTGGCAGGGGGAGTGCTGCTGCAGTGTGATTGGTTACAGAGCTGGTAGTGCAGCGGGTATCTCTGGGAGCACACAGGCGTTCTGCTACCTGGCAGGGGGAGTGCTGCTGCAGTGTGATTGGTTACAGAGGTGGTAGTGCAGCGGGTATCTCTGGGAGCACACAGGCGTTCTGCTACCTGGCAGGGGGAGAGTGCTGCTGCAGTGTGATTGGTTACAGAGCTGGTAGTGCAGCGGGTATCTCTGGGAGCACACAGGCGTTCTGCTACCTGGCAGGGGGAGAGTGCATATAATGTAAAATACATTGGGACCCTGCTTTCATGGCTAAGGGATACAAAAAGATGGAGCCCTGCGAGTTGCTGTCATACCCAAGGGACCGATTACATTGCGTTACTGATACATGACTTAGTGGAGATCAGCTTCTACCTATCATTTTATACTTGATAAAAGCTACCTAGAAGCTGATTGGTGTCAATGGGCAACTTCTCGGTTCATTTGAAGGCTTGATACATCTCCCCCTTACTACCAAGAATGCACAGTATAAGAGACTGCTATTATTCTGTGTTCCCCCCTCCATTCTCCACACTTCCCTGTTACATAAGGACTAGAAGTGGCCATTCTCCCTGCAGACAGCTGTGAGTGGCGCGGTGTGCCAGCAGGCTGAGTACTTACTGAAATCATTAGCACAGAACGTATCCAGGATCTCCTTGGCAGAGCTGGCATCATCCAGTTCACAGTCCCTGCAGCTGGCTCGGGGCACCGCTGTAACAGAGGAGAAGAGATGAAGTAGGCGCTGCAACCTATATATAGCGCTGGGACCGTATAGGAGCCAAGGGTAAGAGATTAAAAGAGATGATGTTGCCAATAGAAACCAATCACATTCTGGCTATCATTTTCTAGGATGCAATACAGAAATGATAGAATCTGATTAGTTGCCATGGGTAACATCACCTCTTTTCATTTGTAGAAGTTTGCCTCTAATAGTGTGTCTATTACTATTTAGTCCCAGCCATATTAATGCGCATTGTACATAAACACACACACACACGCATGAAAATGTGTGTGTATAACATTCTATCTATCTATCTATCTCTGTCCTCTCTCTCTCTCTCTCTCTCTCTCTCTGGGCAGTATTCAATGAGAATACCTGCGAGGTGCAGCGAATCCTTTTTAGGATTCGCTGCACATTCGCCACGTTCTGGAGCCGGCGGGCTCCGGTATTCAACGTGTCAGGGGCTCGCTGCCCCTGACTGGCGAATATGAGCTCCTGCGGCGATTGCCGCAGGGAGCCTGAGGACGGTGCCAGGCAGAGAGATGGTAGTCTCTCTGCCTGCCCCAGAACTTTGTGGGGGCTCCCCGGGTGCCAGGCAGCACAGGCTGCCCCCCGGGGGTGCCAGCAGGGGAGCGTATATTCACTACACCCGATCGTAACGATCGGGTGCAGTGAATATATGAATATGTAATGAGCGGCTCGGCTCCGGCGCCCCCTGCTGGCTGCTGTGTAAAAAAAAAAAAAATTTTTTTTTAAAATTAAATATATATTCATGTGCTTACAGCACATGAATAAAAATAGCATGCCCCTCTTTAGAATAAAATTCCTGATTTTTTGACACCAAATGTAAAAAACAAAACACTTTATTTTAAAAGTTCACATTCCACTTCACCATAAAAAGATAGCGATTGCTACTCGGTGAATCATGGTGAAAAAAACCTTGAAATGTATTCGCCATGTGGTCATTGAATAGGGTGATTCACCGTTTTAGTCAAAAATTCGCCAAACAGCACAAATTCGCCATAAAAACCTGGCAAATCAGCCTCATTGAATACCGCCCTCTCTCTCTCTCTCTCTCTCTCTCTCTCTCTCTCTCTCGGTCTCTCTCTCTCGGTCTCTCTCTCTCTCTCTCTCTCTCTCTCTCATGTGGCTCTGTAATAATCCCACCTGTTGGCAGCAAGTAAAACTACATCTATTGCTTTTGAAGCATTTGCTTTGCGTGGGCTTACTAGTCCATTATGTCGACATGTATTGGGTTGACCACTGAAGGTCAACATGGTTTAGGTCTACACGGCTAAGGTTGACAGGGTTAGGAGGTCGACACAAGCATTATGTCAACAATGAGAAGGTCAACAGTCACAAATTTGACATGGGTTTTTCACGTTTTTATTTTTTCATTTTGAGCCGACATGCGCCGACAGGCAGTATTTCCTGCCCCACAATCCACTAGGGCGTGGAGGGTAAATAGAACAGTGGCGAAGCATGGCGATCCCAGCGGTACACTTTGACGGTGTCCATGTTGGCATTCAGTACCAAAAAAAGTGAAAAACGCATGTCAACATTTTGACCTTCCGACCTTAGCCATTTCAACCTTTTTCACATGTAGACCTACCTACGGGCTCAAGGTAGGTAAGTATCAGTGTGTGTGTAATGGATGTATTAAACTTTTATTTTTAATGGGTGTCAGTGTGTTTATTTAACTATTTATTTTACTGTGGAACTACAAGTGCCAGCGGGCCCTTTAATGTCCCGCATGCTGGGACTTGTGGTTCTCCAAGTCCCAGCATGTGGGGGAGGCTTGCTGGGACTCATAGTTCCACAGTATAAGACAATAGTTTTTCATTCTATTTTTTACACTTCAATCAGCCCGATGCCCACCGCCCAGGGGCATCGAGGACAGCACCAGGCTTCAGCCTGGTCAGTTAAGTCCTGGAGGGGGGGGACCCCTTTATTGGGGGGGTCTCCACTCCCCCAGGACCGCTGGCCAGGCTGAATGGTCGTTAGGGATGAATGCTTTGGCCGGGGGGACTTGTATAAAAAGTCTCCCCCCGGCTGTGTCATTACCCTGCTGGCTCATTTTGTCCCACATACATATTTTGGGAACCAGACCAGGCCCTGGAGCCTGGGGCTGGTTTTAAAAATCAGCAAAGCCCTATTTGGCCAGTTTCATGATTTTTTAATACCAGCCCGGATCCTTGAGCCTGGTGCTGGTTACGGCTACACACTGCAGCCTGCGCGGATCTCACTGATATGATGGATCTGACTGATCCGTGCAGGCTGACGCCAAATACACCAGGAAAATGAAGTGCATTTTCCAGGCGTATTTGGCCGCTAATTATCGGGTGTATCCCGCTAATTACCGGCCGTACTTTGAATATGGCCAGTTAGTAAATTAGGAATCACCATTCTTTTGAATGGTGATTCCTGTCGTATTCATTCGATGGTGTATTTGTAAATACAAATACCAATGTCCCATCAATACGAATACGAATAATCGTATTTTTGGCATAGTAAATGCCATAAATACGAATACGCCAAACAAATTAGTATTTTACTATGAAAATACCTTTTTTTTTTACGAATTTCCCCCAAAATGTCAGAGATTACAGTGATGAGAGATGTTTAATAAGAAGCTGACATGAGATGAGATTAGGCCCAGTGAGAGCAGATGGCGTTTATGTGTCTGTATCTGCAGGAATCTGTTATTCGGTGACTCCATTACTTACGTCTGCGGTTGGCGCTTGTGCCATTAGTAATCCGCGAGATGCACATCCCATGGTCCATAGGGAACTGGTCACATTTCAGTATCTCCGGCCATGGATACCCGTAGCACGCCATGATAGGGGCGCAGCTGTTCCTCACCGCCTCACACAGGCTGCGACACGGTTTTATGATCCTGTCACTAAAGAAATCAGCATTTATTAACTATGAAGATCTGATCAGTCCTTATTTCCTAAACACCTGAGTGTGACCCTCCATTATAATCTGCAGTGTACCCCTTCCTCTCCTCTCGGTACCCCATCCTCTCCTCTCGGTACCCCATCCTTTAGTGAGCCGGCTTAACAAAAACAGGCTGGGATATTATCAGTGATACAAATACATTGTTCTGCTAGCAAGGGGCATGTTTGGCCCGAAAAATAGGCAGCCCTCCCGCTGTTGATGAACTACACATCCCAGCATGCCTTGCATCATTTCAGCATTGCCAAATAGCAAAACCTAGGCAAGCCATGCTGGGATGTGTAGTTCATCAAGAGCTGAAGGGACGCTTATTGCCCAGCCTGGCACTAGTGCACAGAGGAAGCGTGGCGAGTGGTACACTGATACGGTGCCCATGTCGACTTACGTCGAAAGGACAAAAAACATGAAAACTCATGTAGACATTTTGATTGTCGACCTAAGGATTGTGTCGACCTTAGACATGTCTACCTATTTCATGCGCGCAGGTTTTATCATACAGGTATACAAGGTGCAGCAATGCGGGTATAGAACTGGCATCAGCATCTATAGTCAGATAACTGGGTGTCCGCTTAACCCAAATACATTCCGGCGGTGGTGATGCCGCTTAACCCAAATACATTCCGGCGGTGGTGATGCTGCTTAACCCAAATACATTCCGGCGGTGGTGATGCCGCTTAACCCAAATACATTCCGGCGGTGGTGATGCTGCTTAACCCAAATACATTCCGGCGGTGGTGATGCCGCTTATTTCAGAAACGTACAAAACAAAGGATCGGGTATAAAAGCGACCAGAGGTTCTATAACACTATGATTTACGTTATATAAAAAGTATACAATGTATAAGTAAATAAAGAAGTATAACATATAAAATTGCTAAATTTGCTAAATTAAATGAATTGCACAAAAATCGGACATTCTTAGACAATAAATCAATAATAAGCGACACTTTAAAAGCCAATTGAAAGTCCATTAAATGTTAATAGGAGAAAAAGAGACAAAAATAGAATACCTTAAAATGAAATAAAAAAGCAGGATTAAAAAAAAAAAGGTGCTTATCTTTTTATAGATAGATATATATAGGAAAATATGCTGGCGGCACTCACAGACTTTTCAAATCAGGGATGCAATAATCCCAAACAGGCTGCGTTCAACGTGTCCATTTATTATCGTCTTCAGGAAATCCCGGATTTGAAAAGTCCGTGAGTGCCGCCAGCATCATTTCCTGTACAAATTTCTTTATTGTGAGGGCATCGGGCACATTGCAACGATTGAAATGGAGTGCTGGGCATCACATATATATATATTCTTCAATATAGCTATCATATTATGTATCCAAGAGGTGATAATGTGGTGCCTTCCGATAGTTGAGTCAACATGTGTGTCAGCACAACTGCAATATACCCAGGGACGGTGGCACTCAATAAATGATTTCCAAGGCTGATGTGAGCCGACGTTTCAAAGCTGTGCGGCCTTTTTATGAAGGTGAAAAGAGATCTCTCACATCAGCCTTGGTGTCCATTTATTGAGTGCCACCATCCCTGGATATATATATAATATATATATATATATATATATATATATATATATATATATATATATATTATAGATAAAATAAAAAAACTTTGGTACTTGTTTCCTAGCACGGCCACATCGCGGGCATCGTGTACCTTTAAGTTAAGTTACACGATGCCCGCGATGGACCCGATTTCCTTTGAAATCAGGTCCATTTTGCCGGCAAAGGGAAAATAGCGGGCATCACATCGGTCGCGACCATTAACATTGGCCCCGACGCGATGCCCGCGATTTTGCCATAGACTTCAATGTTAAAATATTTTTTTAACATTGAAATCAGGAGCATCGCGTTGGTCTTGTGCCATTATAATGGCACAAGATGAGATGGACTTGATTAAGTCCATCTCACATAGTCAAAAATGTGAAATGCGCCAATATGAACCATTTCACATTGTATATGGCCCCGTCGTCACCCCACAATTGACGTGAACCCGAAGCGTGGCGAGCGGCGGCGGTGCTCGTCCTCCGACCTTTCCATTCCCCTACTATCCACGTCGGCGTGGAGTTGAGAATATAAAGTACTTAGTATATCCAATAGATCAACAATTGAGGTGCCTTCCACATCAAAAGTATATAATGACGATTTTCAAGAAAATGAAAACAGGAGGCGGCACTCAAAGAAAACGTGGGTAACTTATATTAAAGCATGAAAGTGCAAAAACTGGTCAGTATACATGGTCAACGGTTTCGGAGCTGGCGCCCCTTACAGAAAACGCACTTCATCATTTTGTTTTGTTTGATTAAGTTGATGTGTCAGTGGTCTTGAGTAAGGGGCGCCAGCTCCGAAACCGTTGACCATGTATACTGACCAGTTTTTGCACTTTCATGCTTTAATATAAGTTACCCACGTTTTCTTTGAGTGCCGCCTCCTGTTTTCATTTTCTTGAAAATCGTCATTATATATATACTGTATATATATATATATATATATATATATATATATATATATATATATATATATATATATGGTGTGTACGGCTGGCACTTCTCCTCTTTTGGTGCTTTTCAGAGCCAGGTGCCTTCAGCAGGGGTACAGCAAGTAGATGTCCCAAATATACACGGGGGATAGCAGCGGCACTCAGGACTTATCTTAATGAATAAAAGACTAGTAGCCAATAGCGGTGACGTTTCAGCCCTTACGGGCTTTTATCAAAACAGCTTACATGTAAGCTGTTTTGATAAAAGCCCGTAAGGGCTGAAACGTCACCGCTATTGGCTACTAGTCTTTTATTCATTAAGATAAGTCCTGAGTGCCGCTGCTATCCCCGTGTATGTATATGTGTATATATATATATATATGTGTGTGTATAGATATATATATATATATCACACACACATGGGTCAGTTGGAGGTTCTGTATTGGTAATTGGTAAGCACAGTTGAGTAACCTAGTGCAGTCACCGCAGTTCTCTATAGCACCGCCATGTGGCTGATGCACAGAACTGCTAAGCTGTATAATAACACGTGTGTGGCCAGGCGTGTCTGCAGATACTGGCTGTAATAATCTGTAACAAGTTACTGCTGAGATGTGGCAGTGAGTAGGTTGGTCGCCCTAATTATAATGTCAACTTCTATATTTCAATGAAACAAAGGACAGGAGACTAAGTCCTGAGCATAGACACCCAGTGACGCACGTGAGGGTCAGCCATGTGTAATGCAATGAGACATCTGTACAATGAAGCCACTAATGGGAAATCCTGGCTGGTAACTGCTGTGCAAATGACGCACGTTGGGGTGATATACCAGCAGCATAATGATGTCTCCCCTGAGAGAACAGCTAGGTATTAATGACCAATTAAACCAGAAGCCATAGCCAACAGAGAACAGATAGACTTTCAGGGGGAGAGTTAGCATAGCTTGGTGATAAAGTGTAGAGAGATAAAGTACCAGCCAATCAGCTCCTAACTCTCTCCACTTTATCTCTGGCCAAGCTTTGATAATTCTCCCCATATATGTTAGCAGGGAAATAAATTAGGGTACCTTACCCTTCCAAGCAAATCGGCGCGAACAGCGAGCACAAGAATATCCTGGCATCCGGGTGGCACTCCCGCGCAAGCAGCGGCAGCCAGCTGGAGGACTGTTGGATCACCTCTGCCATCGTCTCATGTCCCAGCAAATTGGGGATTCTCATCTCAGAGTATCCAATGCCATGGCAGAGAGGCATATGCCTTGGAATGGCCATGCACCTAGAGGAACTGCTCACATACATCGCTTGGGAGCCACAGGTCATGAAAGACAGCAAGAAGAGCAGCAGCCACCAGGCAGATCTCCGGGCCCTCAGACGTTGGGGTTGCTGGGCACTCATGGTCTCTTCCTCTGAAGCACAACTGAGATTCTCTTTGGTTTGGCTAATGTTTTTTTATAGTGCTGGAGCCACTTTCCTGCTAATCCTTTCTCATTAAGACCCAGCACCACTGGACAAGACAATCCCTCAGTTTGTGTTTGCCAATGGGCCTGATTGTTTAGTCTTGCAGGGGGCTCTGCTTAAATCAGCAGGTGTTGTAATGAGGGCTGGCGAGGAGGTTGCACATAGTATTATCTTAGCCCATTATCGTACTAATGATTGGATCTCTGCTGGAAGCCATTTGTCCACCCAGCCCCCCCCCCCCTTCTCCGACTTGTGGTCATTAACTATGACGTCAAATTCTACGTATTACTTTTTTTTGGTGAGGCTGAAGCAATCATTTACTGACGGGGGATAAGTAAGCCGTGTTTATCTAGCCTCGGGAATTCTCAAGCAAATCAGTGACTTGACATTGTTTCCATTAAATGTTTTCCTTCTAAAACAATGTCCCCTGCTTAGCATCCATTTGCAGATCACCTATTTACCTGGGGATTACACTAGCGGCCTAAGCAAAAGACAATAAAAAAAAACTTTTTCAAAAGATTTAAACCTTGACAAAAGTCACAAAAAAATGGTATTAAAGTAATATTACTTAGTAATATTATTTAGTATTAGCAATTACTTAGTTATAGTATTTAGTAATAGGACTTAGTAATATTATTTAGTAATAGTGTTTAGTAATAGTAATTAGACTTAGTTATAGTATTTAGTAATAGGACTTAGTGTTTAGTAATAGTGTTTAGTAATAGGACTTAGTGTTTAGTAATAGTAGTTAGTAATAGAACGTAGTAATAGTGTTTAGTAATAGTAGTTAGTAATAGGACTTAGTATTTAGTAATAGTAGTTAGTGATACTATTTAGTAATAGGACTTAGTGTTTAGTAATAGTATTTAGTAATAATATTTAGTAATAGGACTTAATGTTTCGTAATAGTTGTTAGTGATAATATTTAGCAATAGAACTTAGTGTTTTGTAATACAGTAGTTGTTAGTGATAATATTTAGTAATAGGACTTAGTGTTTAGTAATAGTAGTTAGTGATAATATTTAGTAATAGGACTTAGTGTTTTTAATAGTTGTTAGTGATAATATATAGTAATAGGACTTAATGTTTTGTAATAGTTGTTAGTGATAATATTTAGTAATAGGACTTAGTGTTTAGTAATAGTAGTTAGTGATAATATTTAGTAATATGACTTAGTGTTTAGTAATAGTAGTTAGTGATAATATTTAGTAATAGGACTTAGTGTTTTGTAATAGTTGTTAGTGATAATATTTAGTAATAGGACTTAGTGTTTTGTAATAGTTGTTAGTGATAATATTTAGTAATAGGACTTAGTGTTTAGTAATAGTAGTTAGTAATAATATTTAGTAATAGGACTTAGTGTTTTGTAATAGTTGTTAGTGATAATATTTAGTAATAGGACTTAGTGTTTAGTAATAGTAGTTAGTGATAATATTTAGTAATAGGACTTAGTGTTTAGTAATAGTAGTTAGTGATAATATTTAGCAATAGAACTTAGTGTTTTGTAATACAGTAGTTGTTAGTGATAATATTTAGTAATAGGACTTAGTGTTTAGTAATAGTAGTTAGTGATAATATTTAGTAATAGGACTTAGTGTTTTTAATAGTTGTTAGTGATAATATATAGTAATAGGACTTAATGTTTTGTAATAGTTGTTAGTGATAATATTTAGTAATAGGACTTAGTGTTTAGTAATAGTAGTTAGTGATAATATTTAGTAATATGACTTAGTGTTTAGTAATAGTAGTTAGTGATAATATTTAGTAATAGGACTTAGTGTTTAGTAATAGTAGTTAGTGATAATATTTAGTAATAGGACTTAGTGTTTAGTAATAGTAGTTAGTGATAATATTTAGTAATAGGACTTAGTGTGTTGTAATAGTTGTTAGTGATAATATTTAGTACTAGGACTTAGTGTTTAGAAATAGTAGTTAGTGATAATATTTATTAATAGGACGTAGTAATAGGTCTCAGGAATAGTACTCAGAGGTAAATCTAGTGTTTACTTTAGCTCTGGTACTTTTAAAGATCTGTTTCATTTTGGGATCTGGGTCATAGGTCGAAAGTGTCTAAGTCAACACCACATGATTGACCTTAGCAATGTCGACATAGACAAAAGGTTGATACAACCAAGAGGTCAACATGGCAACGTTCAACATGATTTTTCTGTGATTTTTTTTTTTTATAAATGTGACTTTTTCTAACCATCTACATGGCCTACAATTGGGATTGGTAAAGTGCCGAGCGCAGCAGTGTCATAGCGAGGCTTTATTCTAGTTCACTCTTTCTCACCCAAATCGAATTCTCTCTGCACAAGTTACATCTGCCCCACCAGCAGTGCACATGGTTTTGTCCATCTAAGAAGGAATTTGTCAGAAAGAGTGAACCAGAATAAGGCCCTGTGTGAGCCCTGGAGCATGGCACGCGTTACACTAGCTGGGGGTCCATGTGCACAAGTGTCAACAACAAAGAAGAAAAAACTCATGTCAACCTTTTCATGTGTCGACCTTTCACAACTAGATACATGTCGGCCCAATGATCGACACCCATTGTTTTTACTGTAACTTTAGAAGTTTTTGAAATGGGAGTTTCTATATAAAGTTAATGCTATGTACTATTAATTCGTATAGCAATACACGTGTATATATTATTCTGTGCGCTGGGACTATTAGTGGTGCATATAAGGTATATGTCAGATGTAATATATAAAGCCATACATTGTGCTTACATGTACTGTCACGCAATACCGCCACACCGCTACCATGTATTACACGTGTTGGGAAGATTTGTGACTCTCATTTCTGTTTGTTATACACATCTGTGGTTTGTCTGTTACATTTTCGGGGTCTTTCTCTCTAGAGATCCCTAACTTTCTGACAGAAGAAGAGTGCAAGCTCCTCGTCCACCTGGCCCAACTAAAAGGACTACAGGCCAGTCAGATTTTGCCTGTTGATGGCTACAAGGAAGCCATGGAGAACCTAGAGATCAGCAAGGCCGACATCTTTAACCTGCTGGACCACAATCAAGATGGGCAACTGCAGGTAAAAGAGGTGAGTAAAAAAAGGGGTAAAACACAAGAAACAAAAAAGGAGCCCACCAAATATGTCACAGATGGGGCTAATAGCCTATCAGTGCAGCACTGGCCTCCCTCCCTCTTTGTCACTGTTACTGTCCCACCTATGGCTCTCCCCCTGAGATGGCTACACGGGACCCGATGGGGGCAGGGCTAGAGGGGAATTGGCCGGGGGCGGAGCTACAGGTGGCTGTTGCTGCTTCTTTCTCAGCATGAGGGAGAGGAGAGGCTGCTGTATTCCAGGCCCGCCCAGCCAGCCTGGGATACGGTCATTGGGTCTGCAGCAACTAGGTCGACAAGCATTAGGTCGACACCACTAGATCGACAGGCAGTAAGGTCGACACGGGTCTAGGTCGACATGGGTTTAGGTCGACAGGTCATTAGGTCGACCCAGGCATTAGGTCAAGGTCGTTGTGGGGTTTTTCACTGTTTTTTGAGCCAACATGTGCCGACAGGTGGTATTTCATGCCCTACCATCCACTAGTGCGTGGCGGGAGAATAAAATAGTGTGTCGAGCGTAGAAAGGCACTGTGCCTGAAGCATCGCAAGCGATGCACTTCAAACTGTGTCCATGTTGACAGTGTCGACATTCGAGTAAAAAAAAGCCAGCGAAAACCCCATGTCGACCTTTTGATTGTCGACCTTGCCCATGTTGACAGGTGGGCAGGGCTACAGGGACCCGAAGGGGCGGGGCTAGAGGGCATTCGGCCAGGGGCGGAGCTACAGGTGGCTGCTGCTGCTTCTTTCTCAGCATGAGGGAGAGAAGAGGCTGCTGTATTCCAGGCCCGCCCTGCACTCTGCAGATACTTTAGGTCGACTGAGTGCTATATGTGTACATATATGTGGGGTGTGATAGAGCTTAGGACACAGGGTGAGGTAGTACGTCAGTGTGATAGAGCACAGGACACAGGGTGAGGTAGTGGATCAGTGTGATAGAGCGCAGGCTGCAAGGTGAGGTAGTGCGTCAGTGTGATAGAGCGCAGGACACAGGGTGAGGAAGTGCAGCAGTGTGATAGAGCGCAGGCTGCAGGTTGAGGTAGTGCGCCAGTGTGATAGAGCACAGGGTGAGGGATTGCGTCAGTGTGATAGCGTGCAGGCCCCAGGGTGAGGGAGTGCGCCAGTGTGATAGAACACAGCCCGCAGGGTGACTGAGTGTGTCACTGTGCTAGAGCGCAGGCCCCAGGGTGAGGGAGTGTGCCAGTGTGATAGAGCACAGGGTGAGGGATTGCGTCAGTGTGATAGCGTGCAGGCCCCAGGGTGAGGGAGTGCGCCAGTGTGATAGAACACAGCCCGCAGGGTGACTGAGTGTGTCAGTGTGATAGAGCACAGGGTGAGGGATTGCATCAGTGTGATAGCGTGCAGGCCCCAGGGTGAGGGAGTGTGTCAGTTTGATAGAGCACAGGCACCAGGATAAAGGAGTGCGCCAGTGCGATAGAACACAGCCCGCAGGGTGACTGAGTGTGTCAGTGTGATAGAGCGCAGGGTGAAGTAGTGCGCCAGTGTGATAGAGCGTAGGCCGTAGGCCGTAGGGTGAGGAAGTGCGTCTGTGTGACAGAGCGCAGGCTGCAGGGTGAAATAGTGCGTCAGTGTGATAGAGCGCAGGCCGTAGGGTGAGGGAGTGTGTCAGTGTGATAGAGCGGAGTGTGCAGGGTGAGGGAGAGCATCAGTGTGATAGAGCGCAGCCCGTAGGGTGAGGGAGTGCATTAGTGTGATAGAACACAGGGTGAGGGATTGCATCAGTGTGATAGAACACAGGGTGAGGGATTGCATCAGTGTGATAGAATACAGAATAAAGAATGAAGAATAAATCTGCATTTTGGCTCATACAGTATATTCAGACCGTAGGGTGAAGGCTACAGGGCAGGACTCTTTGGTGAGAGTGAGAACGTTTCTGATAAAACAGGTGTCATGTCCACGTGTACAGACCCCACAAATCTCACCAATGTCCCCCCGCATCGCAGCTGAGCATTACCACGTCAGGTTTTCATTTTATTATTTTATCTTAACTGATTTCCTTATTTACAGGTGCTAAGCCATTCCCGGCTTGGAAATGGCAGGTGGATGACTCCAGAGAATATTCGGGAGATGTACACCGCTGTAAAAGCCGACCCAGATGGAAACGGTGAGAGGATTGGGCAGAGAACCTGTATTTTCATGTAGTGTCCACAGGAAATGTCTATGTACATGAGCATTATACAGGCACTTACAGTATCAGCATGTTGTGTGGTTCCAGGCTGTCTGTAAATACCGCCTGACTTTATTCTCCTGCTGAACCCCTGAATGTACTTGGTAGATTTATGTGCAGGATATAATGGATACATTTACCCCATACAGTACTGTGTTAGATAATGGAGGTGAATGCGATCATCGCTCTGTATGCTGCGTCAGTACAGGAGCTCCCGCTGCGTGTTAGATAATGGAGGTGAATGCGATCATCGCTCTGTCTGCTGCGTCAGTACAGGAGCTCCCGCCGCGTGTTAGATAATGGAGGTGAATGCGATCATCGCTCTGTCTGCTGCGTCAGTACAGGAGCTCCCGCCGCGTGTTAGATAATAAAGGTGAATGCGATCATCGCTCTGTCTGCTGCGTCAGTACAGGAGCTCCCGCCGCGTGTTAGATAATGGAGGTGAATCCTATAATCGCTCTGTCTGCTGCGTCAGTACAGGAGCTCCCGCCGCGTGTTAGATAATGGAGGTGAATCCTATAATCGCTCTGTCTGCTGCGTCAGTACAGGAGCTCCCGCCGCGTGTTAGATAATGGAGGTGAATACGATCATCTCTCTGTCTGCTGCGTCAGTGCAGGAGCTCCCGCCGCGTGTTAGATAATGGAGGTGAATGCGATCATCGCTCTGTCTGCTGCGTCAGTACAGGAGCTCCCGCTGCGTGTTAGATAATGGAGGTGAATGCGATCATCGCTCTGTCTGCTGCGTCAGTACAGGAGCTCCCGCCGCGTGTTAGATAATGGAGGTGAATGCGATCATCGCTGTGTCTGCTGCGTCAGTACAGGAGCTCCCGCCGCGTGTTATATAATGGAGGTGAATGCGATCATCGCTCTGTCTGCTGCGTCAGTGCAGGAGCGCCCGCTGCGTGTTAGATAATGGAGGTGAATGCGATCATCGCTCTGTCTGCTGCGTCAGTACAGGAGCTCCCGCCGCGTGTTATATAATGGAGGTGAATGCGATCATCGCTCTGTCTGCTGCGTCAGTACAGGAGCTCCCGCCGCGTGTTAGATAATGGAGGTGAATGCGATCATCGCTCTGTCTGCTGCATCAGTACAGGAGCTCCCGCTGCGTGTTAGATAATGGAGGTGAATGCGATCATCGCTCTGTCTGCTGCGTCAGTACAGGAGCGCCCGCTGCGTGTTAGATAAGGGAGGTGAATGCGATCATCGCTCTGTCTGCTGCGTCAGTACAGGAGCTCCCGCTGCGTGTTAGATAATGGAGGTGAATGCGATCATCGCTCTGTCTGCTGCGTCAGTGCAGGAGCTCCCGCTGCGTGTTAGATAATGGAGGTGAATGCGATCATCGCTCTGTCTGCTGCGTCAGTACAGGAGCTCCCGCTGCGTGTTAGATAATGGAGGTGAATGCGATCATCGCTCTGTCTGCTGCGTCAGTACAGGAGCTCCCGCCGCGTGTTAGATAATGGAGGTGAATGCGATCATCGCTTTGTCTGCTGCGTCAGTACAGGAGCTCCCGCTGCGTGTTAGATAATGGAGGTGAATGCGATCATCGCTCTGTCTGTTGCGTCAGTACAGGAGCTCCCCCTGCGTGTTAGATAATGGAGGTGAATGCGATCATCGCTCTGTCTGCTGCGTCAGTGCAGGAGCTCCCGCCGCGTGTTAGATAATGGAGGTGAATGCGATCATCGCTTTGTCTGCTGCGTCAGTACAGGAGCTCCCGCCGCGTGTTAGATAATGGAGGTGAATGCGATCATCGCTCTGTCTGCTGCGTCAGTGCAGGAGCTCCCGCCGTGTGTTAGATAATGGAGGTGAATGTGATCATCGCTCTGTCTGCTGCGTCAGTGCAGTAGCTCCCGCCGCGTGTTAGATAATGGAGGTGAATGCGATCATCGCTCTGTCTGCTGCGTCAGTGCAGGAGCTCCCGCCGTGTGTTAGATAATGGAGGTGAATGTGATCATCGCTCTGTCTGCTGCGTCAGTACAGGAGCTCCCGCCGCGTGTTAGATAATGGAGGTGAATGCGATCATCGCTCTGTCTGCTGCGTCAGTACAGGAGCTCCCGCTGCGTGTTAGATAATGGAGGTGAATGCGATCATCGCTCTGTCTGCTGCGTCAGTGCAGGAGCTCCAGCTGCGTGTTAGATAATGGAGGTGAATGCGATCATCGCTCTGTCTGCTGCATCAGTACAGTAGCTCCTGCCGCGTGTTAGATAATGGAGGTGAATGCGATCATTGCTCTGTCTGCTGCGTCAGTGCAGGAGCTCCCGCCGCGTGTTAGATAATGGAGGTGAATGCGATCATCGCTCTGTCTGCTGCGTCAGTACAGGAGCTCCCGCTGCGTGTTAGATAATGGAGGTGAATGCGATCATCGCTGTGTCTGCTGCGTCAGTACAGGAGCTCCCGCTGCGTGTTAGATAATGGAGGTGAATGCGATCATCGCTCTGTCTGCTGCGTCAGTACAGTAGCTCCCGCCGCGTGTTAGATAATGGAGGTTAATGCGATCATCGCTCTGTCTGCTGCGTCAGTACAGGAGCTCCCACCGCGTGTTAGATAATGGAGGTGACCGCGATCATCGCTCTGTCTGCTGCGTCAGTACAGGAGCTCCCGCCGCGTGTTAGATAATGGAGGTGAATGCGATCATCGCTCTGTCTGCTGCGTCAGTACAGGAGCTCCTGCCGCGTGTTAGATAATGGAGGTGAATGCGATCATCGCTCTGTCTGCTGCGTCAGTACAGGAGCTCCCGCCGCGTGTTAGATAATGGAGGTGAATGCTATAATCGCTCTGTCTGCTGCGTCAGTACAGGAGCTCCCGCTGCGTGTTAGATAATGGAGGTGAAAGCTATAATGGCTCTGTCTGCTGCGTCAGTACAGGAGCTCCCGCCGCGTGTTAGATAATGGAGGTGAATGCGATCATCGCTCTGTCTGCTGCGTCAGTGCAGGAGCTCCCGCCGCGTGTTAGATAATGGAGGTGAATGCGATCATCGCTCTGTCTGCTGCGTCAGTACAGGAGCTCCCGCCGGGTGTTAGATAATGGAGGTGAATGCTATAATCGCTCTGTCTGCTGCGTCAGTGCAGGAGCTCCCGCCGCGTGTTAGATAATGGAGGTGAATGCGATCATCGCTCTGTCTGCTGCGTCAGTGCAGGAGCTCCCGCCGCGTGTAAGATAATGGAGGGGAATGCGATCATCGCTCTGTCTGCTGCGTCAGTACAGGAGCGCCCGCCGCGTGTTAGATAATGGAGGTGAATGCGATCATCGCTGTATCTGCTGCGTCAGTGCAAGAGCGCCCGCTGCATGTTAGATAATGGAGGTGAATGCGATCATCGCTGTGTCTGCTGCATCAGTACAGGAGCTCCCGCTGCGTGTTAGATAATGGAGGTGAATGCGATCATCGCTCTGTCTGCTGCATCAGTACAGTAGCTCCTGCCGCGTGTTAGATAATGGAGGTGAATGCGATCATTGCTCTGTCTGCTGCGTCAGTGCAGGAGCTCCCGCCGCGTGTTAGATAATGGAGGTGAATGCGATCATCGCTCTGTCTGCTGCGTCAGTACAGGAGCTCCCGCTGCGTGTTAGATAATGGAGGTGAATGCGATCATCGCTCTGTCTGCTGCGTCAGTACAGGAGCTCCCGCCGCGTGTTAGATAATGGAGGTGAATGCGATCATCGCTGTGTCTGCTGCGTCAGTGCAGGAGCTCCCGCCGTGTGTTAGATAATGGAGGTGAATGCGATCATCGCTCTGTCTGCTGCGTCAGTGCAGGAGCTCCCGCCGCGTGTTAGATAATGGAGGTGAATGCGATCATCGCTCTGTCTGCTGCGTCAGTACAGGAGCTCCCGCTGTGTGTTAGATAATGGAGGTGAATGCGATCATCGCTCTGTCTGCTGCGTCAGTGCAGGAGCTCCCGCCGCGTGTTAGATAATGGAGGTGAATGCGATCATCGCTCTGTCTGCTGCGTCAGTGCAGGAGCTCCCGCCGCGTGTTAGATAATGGAGGTGAATGCGATCATCGCTCTGTCTGCTGCGTCAGTGCAGGAGCTCCCGCCGCGTGTTAGATAATGGAGGTGAATGCGATCATCGCTCTGTCTGCTGCGTCAGTACAGGAGCTCCCGCCGCGTGTTAGATAATGGAGGTGAATGCGATCATCGCTCTGTCTGCTGCGTCAGTACAGGAGCTCCCGCTGCGTGTTAGATAATTTAGGTGAATGCGATCATCGCTCTGTCTGCTGCGTCAGTACAGGAGCTCCCGCCGCGTGTTAGATAATGGAGGTGAATGCGATCATCACTGTGTCTGCTGCGTCAGTACAGGAGCTCCCGCCGCGTGTTAGATAATGGAGGTGAATGCGATCATCGCTCTGTCTGCTGCGTCAGTACAGGAGCTCCCGCTGCGTGTTAGATAATGGAGGTGAATGCGATCATCGCTCTGTCTGCTGCATCAGTACAGGAGCTCCCGCTGCGTGTTAGATAATGGAGGTGAATGCGATCATCGCTCTGTCTGCTGCGTCAGTACAGGAGCTCCCGCCGCGTGTTAGATAATGGAGGTGAATGCGATCATCGCTGTGTCTGCTGCGTCAGTACATGAGCTCCCGCCGCGTGTTAGATAATGGAGGTGAATGCGATCATCGCTCTGTCTGCTGCGTCAGTACAGGAGCTCCCGCCGCGTGTTAGATAATGGAGGTGAATGCGATCATTGCTCTGTCTGCTGCGTCAGTACAGGAACTCCCGCTGCGTGTTAGATAATGGAGGTGAATGCGATCATCGCTCTGTCTGCTGCGTCAGTACAGGAGCTCCAGCCGCGTGTTAGATAATGGAGGTGAATGCGATCATCGCTCTGTCTGCTGCGTCAGTACAGGAGCTCCCGCTGCGTATTAGATAATGGAGGTGAATGCGATCATCGCTCTGTCTGCTGCATCAGTACAGGAGCTCCCGCTGCGTGTTAGATAATGGAGGTGAATGCGATCATCGCTCTGTCTGCTGCATCAGTACAGGAGCTCCCGCTGCGTGTTAGATAATGGAGGTGAATGCGATCATCGCTCTGTCTGCTGCGTCAGTACAGGAGCTCCCGCCGCGTGTTAGATAATGGAGGTGAATGCGATCATCGCTCTGTCTGCTGCGTCAGTACAGGAGCTCCCGCCGCGTGTTAGATAATGGAGTTGAATGCGATCATCGCTCTGTCTGCGGCGTCAGTACAGGAGCTCCCGCCGCGTGTTAGATAATGGAGGTGACCGCGATCATCGCTCTGTCTGCTGCGTCAGTACAGGAGCTCCCGCCGCGTGTTAGATAATGGAGGAGAATGCGATCATCGCTCTGTCTGCTGCGTCAGTACAGGAGCTCCCGCTGCGTGTTAGATAATGGAGGTGAATGTGATCATCGCTCTGTCTGCTGCGTCAGTACAGGAGCTCCCGCCGCGTGTTAGATAATGGAGGTGAATGCGATCATCGCTGTGTCTGCTGCGTCAGTACAGGAGCTCCCGCCGCGTGTTAGATAATGGAGGTGAATGCGATCATCGCTCTGTCTGCTGCGTCAGTACAGGAGCTCCCGCCGCGTGTTAGATAATGGAGGTGAATGCGATCATTGCTCTGTCTGCTGCGTCAGTGCAAGAGCGCCCGCCGCGTGTTAGATAATGGAGGTGAATGCGATCATTGCTCTGTCTGCTGCGTCAGTGCAAGAGCGCCCGCCGCGTGTTAGATAATGGAGGTGAATGCGATCATCGCTCTGTCTGCTGCGTCAGTACAGGAGCTCCCGCCGCGTGTTAGATAATGGAGGTGAATGCGATCATCGCTCTGTCTGCTGCGTCAGTACAGTAGCTCCCGCTGCGTGTTAGATAATGGAGGTGAATGCGATCATCGCTCTGTCTGCTGCGTCAGTACAGGAGCGCCCGCCGCGTGTTAGATAATGGAGGTGAATGCGATCATCGCTGTATCTGCTGCGTCAGTGCAAGAGCGCCCGCTGCATGTTAGATAATGGAGGTGAATGCGATCATCGCTGTGTCTGCTGCATCAGTACAGGAGCTCCCGCTGCGTGTTAGATAATGGAGGTGAATGCTATAATCGCTCTGTCTGCTGCGTCAGTACAGGAGCTCCCGCCGTGTGTTAGATAATGGAGGTGAATGCGATCATCGCTCTGTCTGCTGCGTCAGTACAGGAGCTCCCGCCGCGTGTTAGATAATGGAGGTGAATGCGATCATTGCTCTGTCTGCTGCGTCAGTGCAAGAGCGCCCGCCGCGTGTTAGATAATGGAGGTGAATGCGATCATCGCTCTGTCTGCTGCGTCAGTACAGGAGCTCCCGCCGCGTGTTAGATAATGGAGGTGAATGCGATCATCGCTCTGTCTGCTGCGTCAGTACAGTAGCTCCCGCTGCGTGTTAGATAATGGAGGTGAATGCGATCATCGCTCTGTCTGCTGCGTCAGTACAGGAGCGCCCGCCGCGTGTTAGATAATGGAGGTGAATGCGATCATCGCTGTATCTGCTGCGTCAGTGCAAGAGCGCCCGCTGCATGTTAGATAATGGAGGTGAATGCGATCATCGCTGTGTCTGCTGCATCAGTACAGGAGCTCCCGCTGCGTGTTAGATAATGGAGGTGAATGCTATAATCGCTCTGTCTGCTGCGTCAGTACAGGAGCTCCCGCCGTGTGTTAGATAATGGAGGTGAATGCGATCATCGCTCTGTCTGCTGCGTCAGTACAGGAGCTCCCGCCGCGTGTTAGATAATGGAGGTGAATGCGATCATTGCTCTGTCTGCTGCGTCAGTGCAAGAGCGCCCGCCGCGTGTTAGATAATGGAGGTGAATGCGATCATCGCTCTGTCTGCTGCGTCAGTACAGGAGCTCCCGCCGCGTGTTAGATAATGGAGGTGAATGCGATCATCGCTCTGTCTGCTGCGTCAGTACAGTAGCTCCCGCTGCGTGTTAGATAATGGAGGTGAATGCGATCATCGCTCTGTCTGCTGCGTCAGTACAGGAGCGCCCGCCGCGTGTTAGATAATGGAGGTGAATGCGATCATCGCTGTATCTGCTGCGTCAGTGCAAGAGCGCCCGCTGCATGTTAGATAATGGAGGTGAATGCGATCATCGCTGTGTCTGCTGCATCAGTACAGGAGCTCCCGCTGCGTGTTAGATAATGGAGGTGAATGCTATAATCGCTCTGTCTGCTGCGTCAGTACAGGAGCTCCCGCCGCGTGTTAGATAATGGAGGTGAATGCGATCATCGCTCTGTCTGCTGCGTCAGTACAGGAGCTCCCGCCGCGTGTTAGATAATGGAGGTGAATGCGATCATTGCTCTGTCTGCTGCGTCAGTGCAAGAGCGCCCGCCGCGTGTTAGATAATGGAGGTGAATGCGATCATTGCTCTGTCTGCTGCGTCAGTGCAAGAGCGCCCGCCGCGTGTTAGATAATGGAGGTGAATGCGATCATCGCTCTGTCTGCTGCGTCAGTACAGGAGCTCCCGCCGCGTGTTAGATAATGGAGGTGAATGCGATCATCGCTCTGTCTGCTGCGTCAGTACAGTAGCTCCCGCTGCGTGTTAGATAATGGAGGTGAATGCGATCATCGCTCTGTCTGCTGCGTCAGTACAGGAGCGCCCGCCGCGTGTTAGATAATGGAGGTGAATGCGATCATCGCTGTATCTGCTGCGTCAGTGCAAGAGCGCCCGCTGCATGTTAGATAATGGAGGTGAATGCGATCATCGCTGTGTCTGCTGCATCAGTACAGGAGCTCCCGCTGCGTGTTAGATAATGGAGGTGAATGCTATAATCGCTCTGTCTGCTGCGTCAGTACAAGAGCTCCCGCCGTGTGTTAGATAATGGAGGTGAATGCGATCATCGCTCTGTCTGCTGCGTCAGTACAGGAGCTCCCGCCGCGTGTTAGATAATGGAGGTGAATGCGTTCATCGCTCTGTCTGCTGCGTCAGTGCAAGAGCTCCCGCCGCGTGTTAGATAATGGAGGTGAATGCGATCATCGCTCTGTCTGCAGCGTCAGTACAGGAGCTCCCGCCGCATGTTAGATAATGGAGGTGAATGCGATCATCGCTCTGTCTGCTGCGTCAGTACAGGAGCTCCCGCTGCGTGTTAGATATTGGAGGTGAATGCGATCATCGCTCTGTGTGCTGCGTCAGTACAGGAGCTCCCGCTGCGTGTTAGATAATAAAGGTGAATGCGATCATCGCTCTGTCTGCTGCGTCAGTGCAGGAGCTCCCGCCGCGTGTTAGATAATGGAGGTGAATGCGATCATCGCTCTGTCTGCTGCATCAGTACAGGAGCTCCCGCCGCGTGTTAGATAATGGAGGTGAATACGATCATCGCTCTGTCTGCGGCGTCAGTACAGGAGCGCCCGCTGCGTGTTAGATAATGGAGGTGAATGCGATCATCGCTCTGTCTGCTGCGTCAGTACAGGAGCTCCCGCCGCGTGTTAGATAATGGAGGTGAATGCGATCATCGCTCTGTCTGCTGCGTCAGTACAGGAGCTCCCGCCACGTGTTAGATAATGGAGGTGAATGCGATCATCGCTCTGTCTGCTGCGTCAGTACAGGAGCTCCCGCCGCGTGTTAGATAATGGAGGTGAATGCGATCATTGCTCTGTCTGCTACGTCAGTACAGGAGCTCCCGCTGCGTGTTAGATAATGGAGGTGAAAGCTATAATGGCTCTGTCTGCTGCGTCAGTACAGGAGCTCCCGCTGCGTGTTAGATAATGGAGGTGAATGCGATCATCGCTCTGTCTGCTGCGTCAGTACAGGAGCTCCCGCCGCGTGTTAGATAATGGAGGTGAATGCGATCATCGCTCTGTCTGCTGCGTCAGTACAGGAGCTCCCGCCGCGTGTTAGATAATGGAGGTGAATGCAATCATGGCTCTGTCTGCTGCGTCAGTACAGGAGCTCCCGCTGCGTGTTAGATAATGGAGGTGACCGCGATCATCGCTCTGTCTGCTGCGTCAGTACAGGAGCTCCCGCCGTGTGTTAGATAATGGAGGTGAATGCGATCATCGCTCTGTCTGCGGCGTCAGTACAGGAGCTCCCGCCGCATGTTAGATAATGGAGGTGAATGCGATCATCGCTGTGTCTGCTGCGTCAGTGCAGGAGCTCCCGCTGCATGTTAGATAAAGGAGGTGACCGCGATCATCGCTCTGTCTGCTGCGTCAGTACAGGAGCTCCCGCTGCGTGTTAGATAATGGAGGTGAATGCGATCATCGTTCTGTCTGCTGCGTCAGTACAGGAGCTCCCGCCGCGTGTTAGATAATGGAGGTGAATGCGATCATCGCTGTGTCTGCTGCGTCAGTGCAGGAGCTCCCGCCGCGTGTTAGATAATGGAGGTGAATGCGATCATCGCTCTGTCTGCTGCGTCAGTGCAGGAGCTCCCGCCGCGTGTTAGATAATGGAGGTGAATGCGATCATCGCTCTGTCTGCTGCATCAGTACAGGAGCTCCCGCCGTGTGTTAGATAATGGAGGTGAATGCGATCATCGCTCTGTCTGCTGCGTCAGTGCAGGAGCTCCCGCCGCGTGTTAGATAATGGAGGTAAATGCGATCATCGCTCTGTCTGCTGCGTCAGTGCAGGAGCTCCCGCCGCGTGTTAGATAATGGAGGTGAATGCGATCATCGCTCTGTCTGCTGCGTTAGTACAGGAGCTCCCGCCGCGTGTTAGATAATGGAGGTGAATGCGATCATCGCTCTGTCTGCTGCGTCAGTACAGGAGCTCCCGCCGCGTGTTAGATAATGGAGGTGAATGCGATCATCGCTCTGTCTGCTGCGTCAGTACAGGAGCTCCCGCCGCGTGTTAGATAATTTAGGTGAATGCGATCATCGCTCTGTCTGCTGCGTCAGTACAGGAGCTCCCGCCGCGTGTTAGATAATGGAGGTGAATGCGATCATGACTGTGTCTGCTGCGTCAGTGCAGGAGCTCCCGCCGCGTGTTAGATAATGGAGGTGAATGCGATCATCGCTCTGTCTGCTGGGTCAGTGCAGGAGCTCCCGCCGCGTGTTAGATAATGGAGGTGAATGCGATCATCGCTCTGTCTGCTGCGTCAGTACAGGAGCTCCCACTGTGTGTTAGATAATGGAGGTGATTGCGATCATCGCTCTGTCTGCTGCGTCAGTGCAGGAGCTCCCGCCGCGTGTTAGATAATGGAGGTGAATGCGATCATCGCTCTGTCTGCTGCGTCAGTGCAGGAGCTCCCGCCGCGTGTTAGATAATGGAGGTGAATGCGATCATTGCTCTGTCTGCTGCGTCAGTACAGGAGCTTTTGCTGCGTGTTAGATAATGGAGGTGAATGCGATCATCGCTCTGTCTGCTGCGTCAGTACACGAGCTCCAGCCGCGTGTTAGATAATGGAGGTGAATGCGATCATCGATCTGTCTACTGCGTCAGTGCAGGAGCTCCCGCCGCGTGTTAGATAATGGAGGTGAATGCGATCATCGCTCTGTCTGCTGCGTCAGTGCAGGAGCTCCCGCTGCGTGTTAGATAATGGAGGTGACCGCGATCATCGCTCTGTCTGCTGCGTCAGTACAGGAGCTCCCGCTGCGTGTTAGATAATGGAGGTGAATGCGATCATCGCTCTGTCTGCTGCGTCAGTACAGGAGCTCCCGCCGCGTGTTAGATAATGGAGGTGAATGCGATCATCGCTGTGTCTGCTGCGTCAGTGCAGGAGCTCCCGCCGTGTGTTAGATAATGGAGGTGAATGCGATCATCGCTCTGTCTGCTGCGTCAGTGCAGGAGCTCCCGCCGCGTGTTAGATAATGGAGGTGAATGCGATCATCGCTCTGTCGGCTGCGTCAGTACAGGAGCTCCCGCTGTGTGTTAGATAATGGAGGTGAATTCGATCATCGCTCTGTCTGCTGCGTCAGTGCAGGAGCTCCCGCCGCGTGTTAGATAATGGAGGTGAATGCGATCATCGCTCTGTCTGCTGCGTCAGTGCAGGAGCTCCCGCCGCGTGTTAGATAATGGAGGTGAATGCGATCATCGCTCTGTCTGCTGCGTCAGTGCAGGAGCTCCCGCTGCGTGTTAGATAATGGAGGTGAATGCGATCATCGCTCTGTCTGCTGCGTCAGTACAGGAGCTCCCGCCGCGTGTTAGATAATGGAGGTGAATGCGATCATCGCTCTGTCTGCTGCGTCAGTACAGGAGCTCCCGCTGCGTGTTAGATAATTTAGGTGAATGCGATCATCGCTCTGTCTGCTGCGTCAGTACAGGAGCTCCCGCCGCGTGTTAGATAATGGAGGTGAATGCGATCATCGCTCTGTCTGCTGCGTCAGTGCAGGAGCTCCCGCCACGTGTTAGATAATGGAGGTGAATGCGATCATCGCTCTGTCTGCTGCGTCAGTGCAGGAGCTCCCGCCGCGTGTTAGATAATGGAGGTGAATGCGATCATCGCTCTGTCTGCTGCGTCAGTACAGGAGCTCCCGCCGCGTGTTAGATAATGGAGGTGAATGCGATCATCACTGTGTCTGCTGCGTCAGTACATGAGCTCCCGCCGCGTGTTAGATAATGGAGGTGAATGCGATCATCGCTCTGTCTGCTGCGTCAGTACAGGAGCTCCCGCTGCGTGTTAGATAATGGAGGTGAATGCGATCATCGCTCTGTCTGCTGCGTCAGTACAGGAGCTCCCGCTGCGTGTTAGATAATGGAGGTGAATGCGATCATCGCTCTGTCTGCTGCATCAGTACAGGAGCTCCCGCTGCGTGTTAGATAATGGAGGTGAATGCGATCATCGCTCTGTCTGCTGCGTCAGTACAGGAGCTCCCGCCGCGTGTTAGATAATGGAGGTGAATGCGATCATTGCTCTGTCTGCTGCGTCAGTACAGGAGCTCTCGCTGCGTGTTAGATAATGGAGGTGAATGCGATCATCGCTCTGTCTGCTGCGTCAGTACAGGAGCTCCAGCCGCGTGTTAGATAATGGAGGTGAATGCGATCATCGCTCTGTCTGCTGCGTCAGTACAGGAGCTCCCGCTGCGTGTTAGATAATGGAGGTGACCTCGATCATCGCTCTGTCTGCTGCGTCAGTACAGGAGCGCCCGCCGCGTGTTAGATAATGGAGGTGAATGTGATCATCGCTCTGTCTGCTGCGTCAGTGCAGGAGCTCCCGCTGTGTGTTAGATAATGGAGGTGAATGCGATCATCGCTCTGTCTGCTGCGTCAGTACAGTAGCTCCTGCCGCGTGTTAGATAATAGAGGTGAATGCGATCATCGCTCTGTCTGCTGCGTCAGTACAGGAGCTCCCGCCGCGTGTTAGATAATGGAGGTGAATGCGATCATCGCTCTGTCTGCTGCGTCAGTACAGGAGCTCCCGCCGCGTGTTAGATAATGGAGGTGAATGCGATCATCGCTCTGTCTGCGGCGTCAGTACAGGAGCTCCCGCCGCGTGTTAGATAATGGAGGTGACCGCGATCATCGCTCTGTCTGCTGCGTCAGTACAGGAGCTCCCGCCGCGTGTTAGATAATGGAGGAGAATGCGATCATCGCTCTGTCTGCTGCGTCAGTACAGGAGCTCCCGCTGCGTGTTAGATAATGGAGGTGAATGTGATCATCGCTCTGTCTGCTGCGTCAGTACAGGAGCTCCCGCCGCGTGTTAGATAATGGAGGTGAATGCGATCATCGCTGTGTCTGCTGCGTCAGTACAGGAGCTCCCGCCGCGTGTTAGATAATGGAGGTGAATGCGATCATCGCTCTGTCTGCTGCGTCAGTACAGGAGCTCCCGCCGCGTGTTAGATAATGGAGGTGAATGCGATCATTGCTCTGTCTGCTGCGTCAGTGCAAGAGCGCCCGCCGCGTGTTAGATAATGGAGGTGAATGCGATCATCGCTCTGTCTGCTGCGTCAGTACAGGAGCTCCCGCCGCGTGTTAGATAATGGAGGTGAATGCGATCATCGCTCTGTCTGCTGCGTCAGTACAGTAGCTCCCGCTGCGTGTTAGATAATGGAGGTGAATGCGATCATCGCTCTGTCTGCTGCGTCAGTGCAGGAGCTCCCGCCGCGTGTTAGATAATGGAGGTGAATGCGATCATCGCTCTGTCTGCTGCGTCAGTACAGGAGCTCCCGCTGCGTGTTAGATAATGGAGGTGAATGCGATCATCGCTCTGTCTGCTGCTTCACTACAGGAGCTCCCGCTGTGTGTTAGATAATGGAGGGGAATGCGATCATCGCTCTGTCTGCTGCGTCAGTACAGGAGCTCCCGCCGCGTGTTAGATAATGGAGGTGAATGCAATCATCGCTCTGTCTGCTGCGTCAGTGCAGGAGCTCCCGCCGCGTGTTAGATAATGGAGGTGAATGCGATCATCGCTCTGTCTGCTGCGTCAGTGCAGGAGCTCCCGCCGCGTGTTAGATAATGGAGGTGACCGCGATCATCGCTCTGTCTGCTGCGTCAGTGCAGGAGCTCCCGCCGCGTGTTAGATAATGGAGGTGAATGCGATCATCGCTCTGCTGCGTCAGTGCAGGAGCTACCGCTGCGTGTTAGATAATGGAGGTGAATGCGAGCATCGCTCTGTCTGCTGCGTCAGTACAGGAGCTCCCGCCGCGTGTTAGATAATGGAGGTGAATGCGATCATCGCTCTGTCTGCTGCATCAGTACAGGAGCTCCCGCCTCGTGTTAGATAATGGAGGGGAATGCGATCATCGCTTTGTCTGCTGCGTCAGTACAGGAGCTCCCGCTGCGTGTTAGATAATGGAGGTGAATGCGATCATCGCTCTGTCTGCTGCGTCAGTACAGGAGCTCCCGCTGCGTGTTAGATAATGGAGGTGAATGCGATCATCGCTCTGTCTGCTGCGTCAGTACAGGAGCTCCCGCTGTGTGTTAGATAATGGAGGTGAATGCGATCATCGCTGTGTCTGCTGCGTCAGTACAGGAGCTCCCGCCGCGTGTTAGAAAATGGAGGTGAATGCGATCATCGCTCTGTCTGCTGCGTCAGTACAGGAGCTCCCGCCGCATGTTAGATAATGGAGGTGAATGCGATCATCGCTCTGTCTGCTGCATCAGTACAGGAGCTCCCGCTGCGTGTTAGATAATGGAGGTGAATGCGATCATCGCTCTGTCTGCTGCGTCAGTGCAGGAGCTCCCGCCGCGTGTTAGATAATGGAGGGGAATGCGATCAGCGCTCTGTCTGCTGCGTCAGTACAGGAGCTCCCGCCACGTGTTAGATAATGGAGGTGAATGCGATCATCGCTCTGTCTGCTGCGTCAGTACAGAAGCTCCCGCTGCGTGTTAGATAATGGAGGTGAATGCGATCATCGCTGTGTCTGCTGCGTCAGTACAGGAGCTCCCGCTGCGTCAGTACAGGAGCTCCCGCTGCGTGTTAGATAATGGAGGTGAATGCGATCATCGCTCTGTCTGCTGCGTCAGTACAGGAGCTCCCGCCGCGTGTTAGATAATGGAGGTGAATGCGATCATCGCTCTGTCTGCTGCGTCAGTACAGGAGCTCCCGCTGCGTGTTAGATAATGGAGGTGAATGCGATCATCGCTCTGTCTGCTGCTTCACTACAGCAGCTCCCGCTGTGTGTTAGATAATGGAGGGGAATGCGATCATCGCTCTGTCTGCTGCGTCAGTACAGGAGCTCCCGCCGCGTGTTAGATAATGGAGGTGAATGCGATCATCGCTCTGTCTGCTGCGTCAGTGCAGGAGCTCCCGCCGCGTGTTAGATAATGGAGGTGAATGCGATCATCGCTCTGTCTGCTGCGTCAGTGCAGGAGCTCCCGCCGCGTGTTAGATAATGGAGGTGACCGCGATCATCGCTCTGTCTGCTGCGTCAGTGCAGGAGCTCCCGCCGCGTGTTAGATAATGGAGGTGAATGCGATCATCGCTCTGCTGCGTCAGTGCAGGAGCTCCCGCTGCGTGTTAGATAATGGAGGTGAATGCGAGCATCGCTCTGTCTGCTGCGTCAGTACAGGAGCTCCCGCCGCGTGTTAGATAATGGAGGTGAATGCGAGCATCGCTCTGTCTGCTGCGTCAGTACAGGAGCTCCCGCCGCGTGTTAGATAATGGAGGTGAATGCGATCATCGCTGTGTCTGCTGCGTCAGTACAGGAGCTCCCGCCGCGTGTTAGATAATGGAGGTGAATGCGATCATCGCTCTGTCTGCTGCGTCAGTACAGGAGCTCCCGCTGCGTGTTAGATAATGGAGGTGAATGCGATCATCGCTCTGTCTGCTGCGTCAGTACAGGAGCTCCCGCCGTGTGTTAGATAATGGAGGTGAATGCGATCATCGCTCTGTCTGCTGTGTCAGTACAGGAGCGCCCGCCGCGTGTTAGATAATGGAGGTGAATGTGATCATCGCTTTGTCTGCTGCGTCAGTACAGGAGCTCCCGCTGCGTGTTAGATAATGGAGGTGAATGCGATCATCGCTCTGTCTGCTGCGTCAGTACAGGAGCTCCCGCTGCGTGTTAGATAATGGAGGTGAATGCGATCATCGCTCTGTCTGCTGCGTCAGTACAGGAGCTCCCGCTGTGTGTTAGATAATGGAGGTGAATGCGATCATCGCTGTGTCTTCTGCGTCAGTACAGGAGCTCCCGCCGCGTGTTAGAAAATGGAGGTGAATGCGATCATCGCTCTGTCTGCTGCGTCAGTACAGGAGCTCCCGCCGCATGTTAGATAATGGAGGTGAATGCGATCATCGCTCTGTCTGCTGCGTCAGTACAGGAGCTCCCGCCGCGTGTTAGATAATGGAGGTGAATGCGATCATCGCTCTGTCTGCTGCGTCAGTACAGGAGCTCCCGCTGCGTGTTAGATAATGGAGGTGAATGCGATCATCGCTCTGTCTGCTGCGTCAGTGCAGGAGCTCCCGCCGCGTGTTAGATAATGGAGGTGAATGCGATCATCGCTCTGTCTGCTGCGTCAGTACAGGAGCTCCCGCTGCGTGTTAGATAATGGAGGTGAATGCGATCATCGCTCTGTCTGCAGCGTCAGTACAGGAGCTCCCGCTGCGTGTTAGATAATGGAGGTGAATGCGATCATCGCTCTGTCTGCTGCGTCAGTGCAGGAGCTCCCGCCGCGTGTTAGATAATGGAGGGGAATGCGATCAGCGCTCTGTCTGCTGCGTCAGTACAGGAGCTCCCGCCACATGTTAGATAATGGAGGTGAATGCGATCATCGCTCTGTCTGCTGCGTCAGTACAGAAGCTCCCGCTGCGTGTTAGATAATGGAGGTGAATGCGATCATCGCTCTGTCTGCTGCGTCAGTACAGTAGCTCCTGCCGCGTGTTAGATAATGGAGGTGAATGCGATCATCGCTCTGTCTGCTGCGTCAGTGCAGGAGCTCCCGCCGCGTGTTAGATAATGGAGGTGAATGCGATCAGCGCTCTGTCTGCTGCGTCAGTACAGGAGCTCCCACTGCGTGTTAGATAATGGAGGTGAATGCGATCATCGCTCTGTCTGCTGCGTCAGTGCAGGAGCTCCCGCCACGTGTTAGATAATGGAGGTGAATGCGATCATCGCTCTGTCTGCTGCGTCAGTACAGAAGCTCCCGCCGCGTGTTAGATAATGGAGGTGAATGCGATCATCGCTGTTTCTGCTGCGTCAGTACAGGAGCTCCCGCTGCGTCAGTACAGGAGCTCCCGCTGCGTGTTAGATAATGGAGGTGAATGCGATCATCGTTCTGTCTGCTGCGTCAGTACATGAGCTCCCGCCGTGTGTTAGATAATGGAGGTGAATGCGATCATCGCTCTGTCTGCTGCGTCAGTACAGGAGCTCCCGCTGCGTGTTAGATAATGGAGGTGAATGCGATCATCGCTCTGTCTGCTGCGTCAGTACAGGAGCTCCCGCCGCGTGTTAGATAATGGGGGTGAATGCGATCATCACTCTGTCTGCTGCGTCAGTACAGGAGCTCCCGCTGTGTGTTAGATAATGGAGGTGAATGCTGTAATCGCTGTGTCTGCTGCGTCAGTACAGGAGCTCCCGCCACGTGTTAGATAATGGAGGTGAATGCGATCATCGCTCTGTCTGCTGCGTCAGTACAGGAGCTCCCGCCGCGTGTTAGATAATGGAGGTGAATGCGATCATCGCTCTGTCTGCTGCGTCAGTACAGGAGCTCCCGCCGCGTGTTAGATAATGGAGGTGAATGCGATCATCGCTCTGTCTGCTGCGTCAGTACAGGAGCTCCCGCCGCATGTTAGATAATGGAGGTGAATGCGATCATCGCTGTGTCTGCTGCGTCAGTACATGAGCTCCCGCCGTGTGTTAGATAATGGAGGTGAATGCGATCATCGCTCTGTCTGCTGCGTCAGTACAAGAGCTCCCGCTGCGTGTTAGATAATGGAGGTGAATGCGATCATCGCTCTGTCTGCTGCGTCAGTACAGGAGCTCCCGCCGCGTGTTAGATAATGGAGGTGAATGCGATCATCGCGCTGTCTGCTGCGTCAGTACAGGAGCTCCCGCCGCGTGTTAGATAATGGAGGTGAATGCGATCATCGCTGTGTCTGCTGCGTCAGTACAGGAGCTCCCGCTGCGTCAGTACAGGAGCTCCCGCTGCGTGTTAGATAATGGAGGTGAATGCGATCATCGCTCTGTCTGCTGCGTCAGTACATGAGCTCCCGCCGTGTGTTAGATAATGGAGGTGAATGCGATCATCGCTCTGTCTGCTGCGTCAGTACAGGAGCTCCCGCTGCGTGTTAGATAATGGAGGTGAATGCGATCATCGCTCTGTCTGCTGCGTCAGTACAGGAGCTCCCGCCGCGTGTTAGATAATGGGGGTGAATGCGATCATCACTCTGTCTGCTGCGTCAGTACAGGAGCTCCCGCTGTGTGTTAGATAATGGAGGTGAATGCTATAATCGCTGTGTCTGCTGCGTCAGTACAGGAGCTCCCGCCACGTGTTAGATAATGGAGGTGAATGCGATCATCGCTCTGTCTGCTGCGTCAGTACAGGAGCTCCCGCCGCGTGTTAGATAATGGAGGTGAATGCGATCATCGCTCTGTCTGCTGCGTCAGTACAGGAGCTCCCGCCGCGTGTTAGATAATGGAGGTGAATGCGATCATCGCTCTGTCTGCTGCGTCAGTACAGGAGCTCCCGCCGCATGTTAGATAATGGAGGTGAATGCGATCATCGCTGTGTCTGCTGCGTCAGTACATGAGCTCCCGCCGTGTGTTAGATAATGGAGGTGAATGCGATCATCGCTCTGTCTGCTGCGTCAGTACAGGAGCTCCCGCTGCGTGTTAGATAATGGAGGTGAATGCGATCATCGCTCTGTCTGCTGCGTCAGTACAGGAGCTCCCGCCGCGTGTTAGATAATGGAGGTGAATGCGATCATCGCGCTGTCTGCTGCGTCAGTACAGGAGCTCCCGCCGCGTGTTAGATAATGGAGGTGAATGCGATCATCGCTGTGTCTGCTGCGTCAGTACAGGAGCTCCCGCCGTGTGTTAGATAATGGAGGTGAATGCGATCATCGCTCTGTCTGCTGCGTCAGTGCAGGAGCTCCCGCTGCGTGTTAGATAATGGAGGTGAATGTGATCATCGCTCTGTCTGCTGCGTCAGTACAGGATCTACCGCTGCGTGTTAGATAATGGAGGTGAATGCGATCATCGCTCTGTCTGCTGCGTCAGTACAGGAGCTCCCGCTGCGTGTTAGATAATGGAGGTGAATGCGATCATCGCTCTGTCTGCTGCGTCAGTACAGGAGCTCCCGCCGTGTGTTAGATAATGGAGGTGAATGCGATCATCGCTCTGTCTGCTGCGTCAGTACAGGAGCTCCCGCCGCGTTTAGATAATGGAGGTGAATGCGATCATCGCTCTGTCTGCTGCGTCAGTACAGGAGCTCCCGCCGCGTGTAGATAATAGAGGTGAATGCTATAATCGCTCTGTCTGCTGCGTCAGTACAGGAGCTCCCGCTGCATGTTAGATAATGGAGGTGAATGCTATAATCGCTCTGTCTGCTGCGTCAGTACAGGAGCTCCCGCTGCGTGTTAGATAATGGAGGTGAATGCGATCATCGCTCTGTCTGCTGCGTCAGTACAGGAGCTCCCGCCGCGTGTTAGATAATGGAGGTGAATGCGATCATCGCTCTGTCTGCTGCGTCAGTACAGGAGCTCCCGCCGCGTGTTAGATAATGGAGGTGAATGCGATCATCGCTCTGTCTGCTGCGTCAGTACAGGAGCTCCCGCTGCGTGTTAGATAATGGAGGTGAATGCGATCATCGCTCTGTCTGCTGCGTCAGTACAGGAGCTCCCGCTGCGTGTTAGATAATGGAGGTGAATGCAATCATCGCTTTGTCTGCTGCGTCAGTACAGGAGCTCCCGCTGCGTGTTAGATAATGGAGGTGAATGAGATCATCGCTCTGTCTGCTGCGTCAGTGCAGGAGCTCCCGCTGCGTGTTAGATAATGCTTGTGAATGAGATCATCGCTCTGTCTGCTGCGTCAGTACAGGAGCTCCCGCCGCGTGTTAGATAATGGAGGTGAATGCGATCATCGCTCTGTCTGCTGCGTCAGTACAGGAGCTCCCGCCGCGTGTTAGATAATGGAGGTGAATGCTATAATCGCTCTGTCTGCTGCTTGTTTTCTAGGTGTTCTCAGTTTGGATGAATTCAAGAAGTTAAACCTCAGGGACTTTCACAAATACCTGGGCAACCAAGAAATCACCATGAACGATTTGGTGAGGAACAGCCAGCACACGTGGCTGTACCAAGGAGAGGGGGCTCACCAGGTGCTGCGCTCCATACGTCAGAGGTAGGTGACCAGAGCGGTAACCCCCCGGTCTGTCTGATGTGTGATTGGCCAGGTCTGAGCAGTGTGACCATCCATGTACGTGGCCTGATTGGTCACAGGTCATTCATAGAGACCAGACTTGCCTGTGTGTGTGACTCTTCAGCATGGCTGTGATTTAGGGACAAGACGCGGGTAACCAATAACAAATGTAACACTAGTATAGGTTCTATGACCCAAAAGGGCCCATTAGGAAACCGTTACATGTTGCCGATCTTCTGGCACGTAAGGTACAGTAGTAGTTGTAGTAGTACGTTTATTTATAAGGCGCCACAAAGTGTCCGCAGCGCCGTACATAGCATACAAAAAACAAATTACAAGGTAACATACAGGGTGTGGTGATAAAATACAGTATAAATAGGGGTATAGCTGGTAGAACTAAAATCAGCATCAGTTCAGAAGTAGGTGTCAAAATTGTGGAGGAGACTGAAGATGAAGTAGAGGAAGGGAAGAACAGGACAGGAGGACAGGTGAGGTAAAGAGGTAGGGTGAGTACGTGAGGAAGGAGTGCCCTACTCATAAGAGTTAACATACTAAAAGGAGGTGGGTGGACGAACAAAAAACAATAGGATAAGTAGGAACGGAGGGGAACGGAGGCAGGATAGGAGGACAGGTGAGGTAAAGAGGTAGGGTGAGTACGTGAGGCAGGAGGACCCTACTCATAAGAGTTAACATACTAAAAATAGGTGGGTGGACGAACGAAAAACAATAGGATAAGTAGCATAGAGGGAGAATAAAATAGGTGGCGAGCGCAGCGAGCCGTAAGGGGCTTCATTGCGCTGCCCACGCTGTGCAGTCGGGATTCCGACGTCTGACTAATGACTGTCGGAATCCCGACTGTCGGGTTAATATACCACACCCTGGAGGGGTAGGGTAGGCAGGATAGGAGGAGCAAGAGTACAGTAGTAAGACTCATTGCATAAGCTGCAAATGCTCTTTACCTGGGTTTCCTTGTTAGTGGTGTATCCAAAGGTGGGACAGCACAGTCCAAAATTTGGAAGCCACACCAACTGGCACACATCGCCAGCTGGGACTCACTGGCAGTTGGTGGGGTTCTCCTGTTTGAATGTTGCACCTCTGGATTCGCCACTGGCAAGGATATCCAGGAACATGGCATTTGTATCTAATGTGATGGTCGTGTTGGAGGGTTTGGTAAGCCAGAATGAATATGCCCAGGGATCTTATGCTGCACATGTGCCCGCACCTTGGCTAGGAATCTGAATCTTGCTGGGGTATAATTACAGGGTTGCCTTCGGTAGGCCTATAATGGGTGTAGAGTCCCTCTGTTCTGCAGCTGCAGCTGCGGCTGTTTTTTGGGGACCCTAAACTTCCACTAGCACCGGTGTGAGTATAAATGGCATCATACCCAGTGGTCATATGGTATTGCATGTAATATGCTGAAACACCCCTGTACCACATACAACTCTCACATTACATACTACAATACTATTACACACTAGGTTGTAGTAGGCAATGTGGGAGTTATCCGAATTATCAGACAGTCATACCCAGAATTTGAACCCATGACTTTCCATATTGCAGTCAGACTCCTTACTCATGGAACTATTTGCTAATGCCTGGCACACGAGCCCCACAAGCGGCTGTATCCACTTTGAGTGGAGAGGTCTTACCTGGAGTCGGTAGGTACAGTGCCCTTAGTTTTGCTATGATCCGACGCCAATGCAGACGTACGCCATTTATTGATGCGCACACCACAGTGTCAGTATACAGTGACACATTTACATATGCAAATTAGTATATTTATACAGAGAACGTTACTGTCGGTCTCTAACCTACAAAACTAAAACGTTAAGTGGAATTAAAAAACAAAACAAAACCAGTTCTCTTCCTATTGTCTGTTACAGGGGAATCTCGTTACAGTCACAGGGCCTCATTCAGGTTCGTTCGCACGGGGCCGATGTTTCCTCCATGCGCATGAGTATTTCTGAGCATGCGGCCACAGTGAACCGATTGTTCACCGGGTGCACACACCCAACCTTGTGGGGGGGGGGGGTTGAGGTGGTTAGGAGTACAAGCCCTAAAACGCTGGGCGTCTCCATGGTAATCGCCCGGTGACGTGGGCGCTGGTGCCAGCAAGTTTCTTTTACTAGATCATAGACTATCATTAATTAGAAAATATTGTTTATACTGTCTCACACAGAAAATACAATTCCCGAATGAAGCAGTTCCACCTGGGAATTTCATTAAATACACGGGTCCTTTTTTCTGTGTGAAAGGGTCGATCCGGATCTTAAACTCCGAGTCTCCGACCCTGGAAATGACCAGTCAGAGACTTTGAGTTTAAGATCCGGGTTGACCCTTTCACACAGGCGAAACCTCCGTGTAATAGAGGCAGTGTCCTGTGTGAAGGGTAGTCCTGTCAGTGGCAGCCAAATAACCCGCCGCTTCATATGCCGGGTAATTGCCGGGTAATCCGGCCGCCGCTGTGTGGTATTAGTCTCCAGTGCATCTAACCAAATGGAGCCATTAGCCAAAATCTCACAGTGTGTACGCATCCTTCCCACCTCCTATGCTCTTTGCAGGGTTATAGAGTGCACGCTAAGGTCACCTTTCACCCCCCCTTCCCCCTGTATGTTGTTCCTTGCAAGGACATTGTCCCATATACTGTAGATAGCGTTATAACGAGCAGAGGTTATATGGTGCTGATCATCCTACGCTGTGTGATTACAGACAGGAAATGACTGATTTGTATCTGGAACTGTTCCCACAGGTAGTAAAGCACGGTGCAGATTCCGCAGACAGATCATTGTATTCGTAGTCTGCGCTATGTGACCACCTGTATTAGGTGATCGTATGAATATTCATTTCCGCTTATTATCAGTTCCGATCGTATCATTTCATGTAGAATGTAATCTCCATTCAGGATGGCAGATTGTTTATTACTATTGGGAGGTTTGATACCCATTTCCTTTACTTAAACCATCTTTGATGGCACCAAATCCTGCAGTCCTCTGCCACCCTGTCATAGAGGCAGCCATGTTTATGTAGCCTGAACTTGTCCTCTATTGCATTCATCTATAAGTCACTGATTTCTGTTTCTGTGCTCTGTAATTCATTGCTGCGGATCTCTTGTTGCGCCATATAAATTACAAATAATTATAATAATTAGAAGCAGCAGCAGTCTCCGGATATGGCCGCTGTGTCCCAGGCAACCAATTGCTTTCAACTTCAGTTTAAAAAGACTCACAGGGCCCGATTCAGCAGGGCATGCTGGAGCTTGTAGTTTAACAACAGCTGGAGAGCCACAGGTCGGTCAGTGTGTGCCATGCAGTGGACGCCTGATTAACTACCTTATACTAATGCAAATTTCCGTAGTACTAATCCGGTGATGTGTGCGGCTTCAGGCAGGGCGCCGCTCCCCCCACCGCTTCTCTGTGCGCAGCTGCAACTGTCATGATTAGTGTTGGCGCTGGCATAAGCATCAATCAGAACTAGGCCTCCTTCCCCATACACACAGCTCAGTATAGCAGCTCTCCCATGAGACACGGTCCTGCCCAAAACGCCCGTTTCACACAGAGACCCAAAAATGCATAAAACCACATCTAGGTTTGATCATTATGCTAGGACTCGCTGAAATCAGGACAATAGTACGGACGGTGTAATGGTTAGCATGGGTTCCATTCCCTGAGTGTGCAGAGTTTGTATATTCTCCCTGTGCTTTAGTGGGTTTCCTCAGGGTACTCTACTTTCCTCCCACGGTCCAAAAATATACTGGAATGTTAATTGGCTCCCAACAAATCAACCCTAGTATGCCTATGTGCGTGTACATGTGGTAGGGAATATAGATTGTAAGCTCCACTGGGGCAGGGACTGATGTGAATGTTCAAATATTCTAGGCGTACTAGGTGTGCACTTTACTGCATCCCAGTGCTTGGTGCCATGGGTTCTATTGTGACCAGAGCCCTGTCTGTGTGTATTTTATATGTTCTCCCCATGTTTGTGTGGGTTCCCAGGTGCTCAGATTTCCCACACACTCAGAACAAACTAGTAGGATAACTGGCTTGTGATGCCATTGTCCTAATTGTTTGTGTAGTGCATCATTTAGACTGTAAGCTCCATGGGGCAGGATGACACTCTGCGCAGAGCGCTGTGTAATACATAAATCATACGAATTAGGTGCTGTCGTTCACTGAATTAGGCTCCTTTGCACTTCTACAGACGACCTTGCATTGCATGACGGTGTAATAGCGGATTGTAATAACAGTATTATTGTGGCGTACAGTGTATTGCGATGCTGGGAAATCCTTATCTCACTAAGCCATTCACACTGAGCTTATTCAGTGTTAATTGGGGGGACACAGGAAACGAGCACCAAGGCTGCCTGTAATTATCAGATCGGCAAACACTGCGGCCCCTTTGTTTGTTTTCTCTTAGTTAGGCCTAATTAATATAAGAGTGTGCTCGCCCCATTCATTCAGAGTTTAGTGATTAATAGTGACCCTTTTCCCTTTGCTACGGATGAGAAACTGTTTTCCCTGTTTACTGGGTAAATCATTTATTCTTATCACCTTTGGGTGAATCTGGTCTTCTGGATGCCAATCTGTTATTGGTATTAGGCATTTCTCATCTGCGGCCTGGAAAGTGAGTATTCTATGTCGGGTATTCACAAAATGAGCCGCCTGTAATAACTAACCTCCGGTATCGCCACCTTTCCTCCCCAGAGTCATCAAGTTGACCCATCTGCCCCCAGACGTGGTGGAGAACAGCGAACCTCTGCAGGTGGTGAGGTACAACACAGGTGGTCACTACCATGCCCACATGGACAGCGGACCAGTGTTTCCTGAGACAGCGTGTGCCCACACCAAGCTAACAACCAATGAAACGTCGGCTTTTGAAACCTCCTGTCGGTAAGGGGAAAGCAAGGTCCTCTGGTACTGGGTCTGTATAGGCAGAGCATTGATTTATATATTAGTAATTCTGGAGATATTTATCGCTGCTAGAGTATCTGTATGAAAGGGTGTCACTGTATTGTACCCCTAAAACTGTCATAATGACCCACAAAGTAAATACACCTATAAGCCCCCAAAACATTGTGCATGTATAACAGATCATCAGGTCCTGTATAATAGGATTGCTCGCGCTATGGGGGCGCCTGCTGTGCTCGCACTATGGGGGCGCCTGCTGTGCTGGCGCTATGGGGCTCCTGCTGTGCTGGCACTATGGGGGCTCCTGCTGTGCTGGCACTATGGGGGCTCCTGCTGTGCTCGCACTATGGGGGCGCCTGCTGTGCTCGCACTATGGGGGCGCCTGCTGTGCTGGCGCTATGGGGCGCCTGCTGTGCTCGCACTATGGGGGCGCCTGCTGTGCTGGCGCTATGGGGCTCCTACTGTGCTGGCACTATAGGGGCTCCTGCTGTGCTCGCACTATGGGGGCGCCTGCTGTGCTCGCACTATGGGGGCGCCTGCTGTGCTGGCGCTATGGGGCGCCTGCTGTGCTCGCACTATGGGGGCGCCTGCTGTGCTGGCGCTATGGGGCTCCTGCTGTGCTGGCGCTATGGGGGCTCCTGCTGTGCTCACACTATGGGGGCGCCTGCTGTGCTCGCACTATGGGGGCGCCTGCTGTGCTGGCGCTATGGGGCGCCTGCTGTGCTCGCACTATGGGGGCGCCTGCTGTGCTGGCGCTATGGGGCTCCTGCTGTGCTGGCACTATGGGGGCTCCTGCTGTGCTCGCACTATGGGGGCGCCTGCTGTGCTCGCACTATGGGGGCTCCTGCTGTGCTCGCACTATGGGGGCGCCTGCTGTGCTCGCACTATGGGGGCGCCTGCTGTGCTCGCACTATGGGGGCGCCTGCTGTACTCGCACTATGGGGGCTCCTGCTGTGCTCACACTATGGGGGCTCCTGCTGTGCTCGCACTATGGGGGACGCATGCTGTGCTCGCACTATGGAGGCTCCTGCTGTGCTCGCACTATGGGGGCGCCTGCTGTGCTCGCACTATGGGGGCTCCTGCTGTGCTCGCACTATGGGGGCTCCTGCTGTGCTCGCACTATGGGGGCGCCTGCTGTGCTCGCACTATGGGGGCGCCTGCTGTGCTCGCACTATGGGGGCGCCTGCTGTGCTCGCACTATGGGGGCGCCTGCTGTGCTCGCACTATGGGGGCGCCTGCTGTGCTCGCACTATGGGGGCGCCTGCTGTGCTCGCACTATGGGGGCTCCTGCTTTGCTCGCACTATGGGGGACGCCTGCTGTGCTGGCGCTATGGGGGCGCCTGCTGTGCTCGCACTATGGGGGCTCCTGCTGTGCTCGCACTATGGGGGCTCCTGCTGTGCTCGCACTATGGGGGCGCCTGCTGTGCTCGCACTATGGGGGCGCCTGCTGTGCTCGCGCTATGGGGGCGCCTGCTGTGCTGGCGCTATGGGGGCGCCTGCTGTGCTCGCGCTATGGGGGCTCCTGCTGTGCTCGCACTATGGGGGCGCCTGCTGTGCTCGCACTATGGGGGCGCCTGCTGTGCTCGCACTATGGGGGCGCCTGCTGTGCTCGCACTATGGGGGCGCCTGCTGTGCTCGCACTATGGGGGCGCCTGCTGTGCTCGCACTATGGGGGCGCCTGCTGTGCTCGCACTATGGGGGCGCCTGCTGTGCTCGCACTATGGGGGCGCCTGCTGTGCTCGCACTATGGGGGCGCCTGCTGTGCTCGCACTATGGGGGCGCCTGCTGTGCTCGCACTATGGGGGCTCCTGCTGTGCTCGCACTATGGGGGCTCCTGCTGTGCTCGCACTATGGGGGCGCCTGCTGTGCTCGCACTATGGGGGCGCCTGCTGTGCTCGCACTATGGGGGCGCCTGCTGTGCTCGCACTATGGGGGCGCCTGCTATGCTCGCACTATGGGGGCGCCTGCTGTGCTGGCACTATGGGGGCTCCTGCTGTGCTCGCACTATGGGGGCTCCTGCTGTGCTCGCACTATGGGGGCTCCTGCTGTGCTGGCACTATGGGGGCTCCTGCTGTGCTGGCACTATGGGGGCGCCTGCTGTGCTCGCACTATGGGGGCGCCTGCTGTGCTCGCACTATGGGGGCGCCTGCTGTGCTGGCACTATGGGGGCGCCTGCTGTGCTGGCACTATAGGGGCGTTTGCTGTGCTCGCACTATGGGGGCGCCTGCTGTGCTCGCACTATGGGGGCGCCTGCTGTGCTCGCACTATGGGGGCGCCTGCTCTGCTCGCACTATGGGGGCGCCTGCTGTGCTCGCACTATGGGGGCGCCTGCTGTGCTCGCACTATGGGGGCGTCTGCTGTGCTCGCACTATGGGGGCTCCTGCTGTGCTCGCACTATGGGGGCGCCTGCTGTGCTCGCACTATGGGGGCGCCTGCTGTGCTCGCACTATGGGGGCGCCTGCTGTGCTCGCACTATGGGGGCGCCTGCTGTGCTCGCACTATGGGGGCGCCTGCTGTGCTCGCACTATGGGGGCGCCTGCTGTGCTCGCACTATGGGGGCGCCTGCTGTGCTCGCACTATGGGGGCTCCTGCTGTGCTCGCACTATGGGGGCTCCTGCTGTGCTCGCACTATGGGGGCTCCTGCTGTGCTGGCACTATGGGGGCTCCTGCTGTGCTGGCACTATGGGGGCTCCTGCTGTGCTGGCACTATGGGGGCTCCTGCTGTGCTGGCACTATGGGGGCGTTTGCTGTGCTCGCACTATGGGGGCGCCTGCTGTGCTCGCACTATGGGGGCGCCTGCTGTGCTCGCACTATGGGGGCGCCTGCTCTGCTCGCACTATGGGGGCGCCTGCTGTGCTCGCACTATGGGGGCGCCTGCTGTGCTCGCACTATGGGGGCGTCTGCTGTGCTCGCACTATGGGGGCTCCTGCTGTGCTCGCACTATGGGGGCGCCTGCTGTGCTCGCACTATGGGGGCGCCTGCTGTGCTCGCACTATGGGGGCGCCTGCTGTGCTCGCACTATGGGGGCGCCTGCTGTGCTCGCACTATGGGGGCGCCTGCTGTGCTCGCACTATGGGGGCGCCTGCTGTGCTCGCACTATGGGGGCTCCTGCTGTGCTCGCACTATGGGGGCTCCTGCTGTGCTCGCACTATGGGGGCTCCTGCTGTGCTCGCACTATGGGGGCTCCTGCTGTGCTGGCACTATGGGGGCTCCTGCTGTGCTGGCACTATGGGGGCTCCTGCTGTGCTGGCACTATGGGGGCGCCTGCTGTGCTCGCACTATGGGGGCGCCTGCTGTGCTCGCACTATGGGGGCGCCTGCTGTGCTGGCACTATGGGGGCGCCTGCTGTGCTGGCACTATGGGGGCGTCTGCTGTGCTCGCACTATGGGGGCGCCTGCTGTGCTCGCACTATGGGGGCGCCTGCTCTGCTCGCACTATGGGGGCGCCTGCTGTGCTCGCACTATGGGGGCGCCTGCTGTGCTCGCGCTATGGGGGCGCCTGCTGTGCTCGCGCTATGGGGGCTCCTGCTGTGCTCGCGCTATGGGGGCGCCTGCTGTGCTCGCGCTATGGGGGCTCCTGCTGTGCTCGCGCTATGGGGGCGCCTGCTGTGCTCGCACTATGGGGGCGTCTGCTGTGCTCGCACTATGGGGGCGCCTGCTGTGCTCGCACTATGGGGGCGCCTGCTGTGCTCGCACTATGGGGGCGCCTGCTGTGCTGGCACTATGGGGGCGCCTGCTGTGCTCGCACTATGGGCCTGCTGTGCTCGCACTATGGGCCTGCTGTGCTGGCACTATGGGGGCGCCTGCTGTGCTGGCACTATGGGGGCACCTGCTTTGCTCGCACTATGGGGGCTCCTGCTGTGCTCGCACTATGGGGGCTCCTGCTGTGCTCGCACTATGGGGGCTCCTGCTGTGCTCGCACTATGGGGGCTCCTGCTGTGCTCGCACTATGGGGGCTCCTGCTGTGCTCGCACTATGGGGGCTCCTGCTGTGCTCGCACTATGGGGGCTCCTGCTGTGCTCGCACTATGGGGGCGTCTGCTGTGCTCGCACTATGGGGGCGTCTGCTGTGCTCGCACTATGGGGGCATCTGCTGTGCTCGCACTATGGGGGCCCATTAATGCCCCGCATGCTGGAACTTGTGGTTCTCCAAGTCCCAGCATGTGGGGGAGATCTGCTGGCACTTGTAGTTCTCCTGCATAAAGCAATGTTACGTATGTGAGATTTAACCCTCTCAGGCCGAAATCCACTGGCCATGGACGCCGGTGACAGCCCCGGGCTTCAGCCCTGGACGGGTGAAGCCTGGGGGGGACCCCTTTATTGGGGGGGTCCCCACTCCTCCAGGTACCCCGTCCAAGGCTGGTCAGCCACGGTGCTCATGTTTCGGCCGGGGGGACCTTACATAAAAAGTGTCGGTACTTATGTATTATCTGGGCTGCCGATTTTTTGATTGTATGCCTTAACTTAAGGCATACAATCAGATGCGATGCGATGCGATGACCCGATTTTTCCATAGGATTCAATGTTAAAATGGACTGAGCCCATTTTAACATGGAATTCAATGGGAAAAAGGGGTCCTTTTCATACCCCTACTATCCAAGTGGGCATGGAGTTGGATATAAACCTGTAGCGAGCCACCGAGCCCGAAGCCTGGCGAGCGGATGGTATTCTGTGTACGCTCGCCACGCTTCGGGCTCGGTGGCTCGCTATGCTCGCCACAGGTTTATATCCAACTCCATGCCCACTTGGATAGTAGGGGTATGAAAAGGACCCCTTTTTCCCATTGAATTCCATGTTAAAATGGGCTCAGTCCATTTTAACATTGAATCCTATGGAAAAATCGCATTGCATCGCATGCGATATGGTCGGATGCGATGCGATGGACCCGATTTCAAAATCGGCAGCCCAGTTAGTACATAAGTACCAAAGTGTCCCCCGGCTGTGGCATGACACCGCGGGCTGTTGGAGCCCGGTGCTGGTTTCAAAATACGGGGGACCCCCAGATTTTTTGTCCCCCGTATTTTTGGAACCAGGACCGGTCCGAGAGTCTGGGGCTGGTTTCAGAAATACGGGGGACCCCAATGCTTTTTGTCCCCCGTATTTTTGGAACGGGGTCCGGCTCAATGAGCCCAGGGCTGGTTATGTTCAGTAGGGGGGATCCCACGCCGTTTAAAAAAAAAAATTTATAAACACAAAATCGCACATTACCTCAAATTCGCACATTTTCATGCCTAAAAATTGCCCATTATCGCACTTAATCGCACTTTTCTTTCTGGAATACGCACCTCATTAAATATGCGAATTCAAGGAAAAAATGTGATTATAAAAACGTGCGATAATGGGCGATTTTAAAAGTGCGCAAAAAATGGCATTCTATTAAATGTCACCGAATGACACCAGTATGACTGACCAGACTATGTGCATGCATTTCCAGGTACGTCACTGTCCTGTTCTACCTGAACAATGTTACTGAGGGCGGAGAGACCACATTTCCCATCGCTGATAACCGGACATACGAGGAGATGGTGAGAGGAACTGGTCTGTTCCAGGCCGCAGGCAGTGTTGTCAGACTTCACATTGGTACACATTTACTAGATTGTGTTGCAGGCCCTGGATGGTCATAGTGAGGTTGTGTCCAGGTTGCAGGGTTCTAGTTCTCAGGGGCGTAACTATAGCACCGCAGCCCCCGCGACCGCGGGGGGGCGCTATGCATGTGCGGGCGCCGGGGGCTGCAGTGCTATAGTTACGTTAGCTGCAATGTGAAGGGAGCAGGGGGGCATTGAGGCGGCTGGGGGGACGGACGCTGCGGGGGACGGAAGCTGCGGGGGACACAGAGGCGGCAATTACTTACAGCTGAGCCGGGCAGGGGGAGCCGGGAGCTGTCTGTACTGAAGAAAAAAAAGCCCATACAATGAATGGGCAGCCTGTGATTGGCTGCTGAGCGCTCTCACAGCCAATTGCTGACTGGCTGAGAGAGCGCTCAGCCAATCACAGGCTGCCGATTCATTGTATGGGCTTTTTTTTTTTTCTTCCGTACTGACAGTGACAGCTCCCGGCTCAGCTGTAAGTAATTGCCGCCTCTGTGTCCCCCGCAGTGTCCGTCCCCCCAGCCTCCTCGCAGCGTCCCCCCCCACCTGCATTGACGGCTACCTGGGGGAGCGGCAGGCGGCGCAGATGGAGACCGGGGGCGCGGCGGGAGAATATAAAGAAATCTTATTCAAAAGACCGGGCGGCCGCTGATTGGCTGAGAGCTCAGCCAATCAGCGGCCGTCCGGTCTTTTGAATAGGATTTCTTCCTATTCTCCCGCCGCGCCCCCGGTCTCCATCTGCGCCGCCTGCGGTCCTCGCCTGCCGCTCCCCCAGGTACCCACAGATATATTGGATCTGAACATCTAGACTGCGGGGGTTGGTGCGCCCTCCCTTTAACGGCGGGGGGGCGCCCCAAATGTAGTTATGCCACTGCTATTTCTGCGGATATAGATTAGCCAGTTAGATTATACATTGCAGGTGGTGCGTTTCCAGGTCTGCTGTGACCACAAACGTGCACCAATTGGAACAATTGGCTGAGTTGCTTTCCCTACATTCCAGATCAGACCGCAGTGTTCAGGCAGGCTTTGGAACCAAACGGCGTCCATCTACAGGATGTGATCTGTGTGCATGTGTTCAGCCTTATTTGCAGCATAGCCTGTAATGAACAGGCATGCACAAGCGATCACAGAGATCCTTGTGTCCGATGAACACCGATCTCGTTTCCCTGCGCTACAGTAAAACCTTATAGCCTCTACAAGCCTTAGTAGCGATCACCTCTGCTGGTCACCGCAGCGTTACAATGCTCTCGCTGTACAATATTTTGTTTTGTTTCATCGATGGTATTATGTATAATGTAGCTATCGCTTTCCTTTCTTCTTGTTTTGTGTGCCTCTTGTTTCAGTCCTTAATCCAGAATGACATTGATCTGCGAGACACCAGGAAGCATTGTGACAAGGGGAACTTGAGAATTAAGCCACGGCAAGGAACGGCTGTCTTCTGGTACAATTACCTGTCCGATGGCAAAGGTACGCTGGCGTTATGTTACACCCATCAGTCACAGGAGCCCAACATTTTACGGTTGCTTAGGTCTGGAGAGTCTAGGGAAGTTGCACAGCGGGTGGGAAATGGTTCCAGCTCGGTCTGCTACATGCACAGCCCTCTAAGTGACAGCACAAGACATACTTTGTGTACAATGTTTGTTTATTAGCCCCACACTAGGACTGATCCACATCGTTCACCCAGTCTATATAATACAGTATCCTCTGATACAGCTCCCCTTCCCTGTGCACCGATTACTGTGGGAGGGCCCGCTCCTTGGCTTCCTGTAGCTTAGGGGCACATTTATTAAGCCTTGTGAAGTGATAAAGTGAGAGGTGACAACACAGCAGCCAATTAGCTCCTAACTGGCACTTACCAAACTCAGCCTGTAGCTTGAGAGTTAGTAGCTGAGGGTTACTGAATACCGAACGGATTACCACCCATGACTCCCCTCTGTGATCCTACTACCGTCATACAATTGCCCACCCCTTGCCACTATTGTCTGTCCTACCCACATTGTGATGTGATTTCCTATTTCTGCTGTTGTCTGCCATTGTGTATTGTGCTCTGATACTTTTACAGGGGAAATGTTTTCCCTATATTGGGGGTGCTCACCTGTTGACTGTGGGTTGGAAGATAACTGGCATCCTGCGCTTTACAATCAGGACAGTATCCTGAAGTCGTGTGTGGTGTTTTTATAATCTGTTCAGCAACATTCCGGTGATATTACCGGGATAAATAAGGCCTTCCCTTCCTTCTGTTCCCATAGGCTGGGTCGGAGATCTGGACGAGTTTGCGTTACATGGTGGCTGCCTCGTGACAGAGGGCACTAAATGGATTGCAAACAACTGGATTAATGTGGATCCCAACAAAACGCGCCAGCTCTGGTTCCTGCAGGAAATGGCTCGGTATGCCAAAGACGATGGTGAAACGCAGGAGTGGACGGTAGACAAGTCTTACAAGGACATGCATGTGGATTTATAGCGGGAGATTAGCCCGCCAGCAGGGTTCAGCGTGCCCCCAACGCTCGTCCAATCACTTAGGTGCCCTCTGTTTCGTGTTCCTCTTCCAGGCTTCTGAGCTGTGAGGATTTCATAGGGCGATCATTCACGTGTTGGCACCGGTAAGAAGGGAGCCCGCGCAGCAGGTATTGGAGACCTGGCATCTGGTGTAAGGCGACAGGGCAGTGAGAGTCTCCGGACCCCGTGGGGCAGGAAGTGACCCCCAAATCCAGCCACTGAATGCAACAGATAGGTCTTTTCTATTCCTCCTTATTTATTCTGACATGAGAGCAAATCTGTTCAGTTAGAAAACCTCAATCTGGATGAGACCAAAAGGGGAAAATATGGAAATATCCACAAACTCTCATAATCCTCATAAAACCGACGTGTATTTTACATGTTCATCCGTCGCACGCAGCGGCAGTGCAACGAGTCAGGCATGAGTAGCCGATATATAGATTTAATATATGTATAGGCAGGTAGATATAGGTAATAAGGACTCTGCACCCCAAATGGAAATGGCAGAACTACTATATATATTTACTGAGAAATCCGTCAGAGACATATATATATGTATAGAGAGAGAGAGAGGGATTTCTATGTAGAGCATAATATACACGGATATATATCAAAATTTTACCTCAGATAAATAATATATCCTATATAATAAAAGGCTAACTCTGCTCCTCACCCCTATGGGGGAAATTCATGCGTTGCACGCACTGACAGCCACTAGATGGCGCTTCATGGAGCAATTAAAGTGTTGCTCTGTTTGGCTGCACACAGCCGCTGGCGCTGACATCACTGTCTCCATTTGAGTCGTCCTAAATCTAGATCTCCCAGTTACAGAGCCCGAGCTGACTACACCACGTGGATAAGGCCATTAATGGCTGGAACCAATATTTAGCCTAGAAGTTCTGTAGAAAGTTGTGTCTGCCTGCACTTTGAGTAAGTCCCTGCAGGGGGCAGTCATGTTCTCCATTACTATATGGTACGTACATTCTAGGTTTATATCTGTGGCTTTACTGATAGCTGATAAGTGAATTGGGCTCTTACGAAGTAGAGAACTAAGAAACCGCCAGGTCAGATACACACGTAGAAGTAGCGGTTGTGTCATGCCACAGTCGTCTCGATCCCAACATTTCTACTGCAGGGAGAAACGCGTCAGTGCTGCTGCTGAAGGTTTCAGGGATCCGGTTTGTAGTAATATTTATAAGGCTGTAGCCCCTGTACCGGATATCTGAGAGGGCACATGAGCCTGGCTGTAGGGCCCTATCACAGACTTGCCGCGGTAAGGTATCAGTGCATGTAAGTGGCCTCACCTGGATATCTAGGACAGACATTACATATGCTTATTATGCCAAAGAGAGGCCATCATCCATTACAGAAACCGATGGGACTCTTCCTGTCACCTTATGGCCTGATTCTCATATCTGGGGTAATGCTATCCCCTGCGAGTGTCAGTTACCTATTTATAGTATTATTGGATTTGTGCATCTTTATGTTCTGGTAATATTTATATATATATATTTATATCAGGGTTGGTTGCATGACGCTGAATCTTTTCATGTGACAATGATTTATTTCCATGTTATCCGAGCATCCAGATCTGTGTCTGTCTGTTCCCGTAGTAGGGGAAGAGCATTGAAAGAGAATCAAAACTGAGTCAGTTGCAGTTGGTGCCTGGCCCGATTTCTGGGTGTTGGTGATGTAATGAGGAGAACAGGCCTTCCCTCTGTGCATTGGACAGGTGCTGCCGGTGGGGATATGTACAGAATGTCCACATTAATGCCGTCACCAGTCAATGCAGGTCGCACGGACGGTGTAATGGTTACAGCATTACTACCTGGCAGTGCTGAGGTCATGGGTTCTATCCCCACAGAATGGTATCATTGGATAGACAGCAACTAGGTCGACATGCATGAAGGTCGACATGGGTTAGGTCAACAGGGTCGTTATGTCGACACAAGCATTAGGTCGACATGGGGACGGTCAACAGTCAAAAGGTCGACGTGGGGTGTTTCACATTCTTTTGTCCTGAATTTCGACACAGTCAACATGGACACTGAAATGTCCCCTCCCCTCGCATGGCTCACTGCATTCACCATGCCCACCATGCCCTAGTGGATGGTACGGCATGTAATAGCCCCTGTCGGCACATGTCGGTTCCCGAAAAAATTTGAAAAAAAACCCATGTCAACCTTTTTACTGTCGACATAATGCCCCTCTCGACCTAACCGATGTCAACCTTCAGCCATGTCGACATTCCTGCATGTTGACCTTCATGCATGTCGACCTAGTGATGTTGACCTAACACTTGTAGTGACCGTATCCCATTCCCACCATGACCCCAATGGTATGGGGTTTGTATGTTCTCCCCGTGCATGCTTGGGTTTCCTCTGGGTACTCTGGTTTTCTGCCACAATCCGACAATATACTGGTAGGTTACATGGCTCCTAGAATGTCTGTGTGCGCGTGTACATGTGGTAGGGAATATAGATTGTAAGCTCCACTGGGGCAGGGACTGATGTGAATGTACAGCGCTGTGGAATATGTGTGCGCTATATAAATAACTGGTAATGAAATAACAATGCCAAAGCAGTTCCAATGTGATTGAAATCATTTTAGCCATGTTGCCATTATAATTGTAATTATGATGCTTTTCTATCATGTATAAAGTTATAATGCTGACACTGTAATCACATTACAATGGCGTCGGCATTCTCCCATCAACATTCTGACTTTGTACTCATACAGTATGTGTCATAGCTCTGACCGATGGTTTCGGATTAATCTTTTGGTGTCGACTTATTGGCTGTCCATCTATTATTACCAGTTACTTATATAGCGCATACATATTCCGCAGCGCTGTACAGAGAATATTATTACCAGTTATTATATAGCGCACACATATTCCACAACGCTGTACATAGACTATTATTACCAGTTATTATATAGCGCACACATATTCCGCAGCGATGTACAGAGAATATTATTACCAGTTATTTATATACCGCACACATATTCCGCAGCGCTGTACAGAGACTATTATTACCAGTTATTATATAGCGCACACATATTCCGCAGCGCTGTACAGAGAATATTATTACCAGTTATTATATAGCGCATACATATTCCACAGCGCTGTACAGAGAATATTATTACCAGTTATTATATAGCGCACACATATACCGCAGCACTGTACAGAGACTATTATTACCAGTTATTATATAGCGCACACATATTCCGCAGCGCTGTACAGAGAATATTATTACCAGTTATTATATAGCGCACACATATTCCACAACGCTGTACAGAGACTATTATTACCAGTTATTATATAGCGCACACATATTCCACAGCGCTGTACAGAGAATATTATTACCAGTTATTATATAGCGCACACATATTCCGCAGCGCTGTACAGAGAATATTATTACCAGTTATTATATAGCGCACACATATTCCGCAGTGCTGTACAGAGACTATTATTACCAGTTATTATACAGCGCACACATATTCCGCAGCGCTGTACAGAGACTATTATTACCAGTTATTTATATAGCACACACATATTCTGCAGCGCTGTACAGAGACTATTATTACCAGTTATTATATAGCGCACACATATTCCACAGCGCTGTACAGAGACTATTATTACCAGTTATTATATAGCGCACACATATTCCGCAGCGCTGTACAGAGATCATTATTACCAGTTATTATATAGCGCACACATATTCCGCAGCGCTGTACAGAGAATATTTCAACATTCACATCAGTCACTGCACCAGTAGAGCTTACAATCTATATTCCCTACCGACCAGTATATTTTTGGATTGTGGAGTACCCGGAGGAAACCCAAGCAAGCACGGTGAGTATATACAAACTCCACAAAGTTAGGGCCATGGTGGGAATCGTACCCATGACCTGGGCATAGCCAATAGACACAGTGGATTTCTCACCGGGATACCATCAGGGATGGGGTACCAGGATGAGGGTGTCTTCTCTCTGTCATGGGTTCGCTCTGTATTGGGGATTGTTCTCTCTGGTGATGAATAGATATATATTATCTCTTCCTAGTTGTATACGCACATGGGTAATATGTCCGTGCACAGGGCCAGGTCATGTTCTATGAAGTAGAAGATTATTGTGACGTTGGAACCACAGAGTATTATAATGTCTGGCTGTATAAGCAGTGGGGGAAGGGCTGATGCTGCTGTTCACCATTATTCAGTATCCTGGGGCAGAGAATAAGGTTCCTCAGTCATCTTCCTCATATAGAACTAATGGGGCCCATACATCAGCAATGTATTCCCCTGTTTCCCGTTCTATCGGGGAATTGGGGAAATACTTACGGTATTATGACCTGCAACACTTCCCTGATTCCCGCTGGCAGATCGCCAGTCATCGATGGTCACTGATCAGCGGTTTTGATCATCGTATCAGGGAATCATAGTGCTGATCTGTGGCCTCCATAAGTCCCAGCCGGGGACCTGGCCATTTCCAAGAAAATAGAATACAAAACAAAGTCCACTATAATTCCAGCCTCCAGGATCCGCTGTGGCCTAATCCTGCTTTAGATAATTCTAGTTGGAACTGTGCGTCTTCCCTGCAGGCTGCTAACTCCCAGAGACGTGTCTGTTGTTTCTGGGACTTCATATGGCTCATTTACTAATGTGGTAGCTTGGCGTAAGACTAGCACTGAACCATAACCGTTCCTGTGTGTCTAGTGCTTGTAAGCCAATGACCGAGCGTCTGATTGTGGTGGACCAGAATACCGTGTTAGTAAATAAGCCCCATCTCTGCGTGTATCACCTACACACTGCAGAGGCAGCCAATCCCAGTTCCAAACCAAAACGCAGCCTATCCATTTGCCAGGAACATCTCTACGGTGTGAGACCCTTTGTGATGGTACTTGTTCCTGGTGATTGGATAGGCTGCACTCACATATATATATACGGGTGTGCCCACAATATGGCTGCTTCCACTGTGGCGGATCCAGAGGGGGGAGTGGGAGGTCGATCGCTGTCCTCCATTTATTTGTCATCAACTGTGGGAAGGCGACTCCGATCCTTAAATGATTATTACCTTTTTGTAATAGAGGCGCTGTATCTGCATGCACATAACTCTGAAAAAAATGGGATTTTTGTGAGCGTAAGAGGACCCAAGAAGAGCCCCTCAAGTTCACAGATCCTGGCGCTGTTTTAGATAAGCAAAAGGGCTTAACCAAAAAAGATGATATAATCAAAACCGTATATAAGGATGGCTGCTGCAAGGTGTAAGTGAGAGTGCTAAATCTCACTAAGGGTTAATAGGACAAGAAATTGATTACACCTGCGCTGCTGAGCCTATGAGCTTTTTGCTGAACAAAAGGACAACCGGAGACACTCAATAGTAATGTAACAAATTTTATATAAAAAGAATATAAATAAAGATATATAAATTCATACAGATATATTTAAAAACAGATACAATAAAGCATGCTCAATAGGGAAATGTATAGCAGAAAACACTCTCCACTTGGATCATAAAATAAATGCCTGATAGCAGAATTATAGCCAGTCTTGTTAATTTAGCAGAGTTCAGCTGTTAAATAGCAAGGGGAGAAGGGGGGAGGGTTGCGGGGGACACAAGCCAGTAACGATGGAAGCAGGCAGATAGAATATGCACAGATGACAATAGCGCAGTACCCTTTTTAGTGCGTGTAACGCAGATGGATGGTATTCGGGAAACGCACTAATGTCCAGGACCATATGCTCACCCTCCTTAGAATGGATAGCTGGAGGGGCCGGGGAGCACGATGTTGTAGGTTGCTCGACCCGGTGTCCGTGATGTTACTGTGTCTGCAGCTCTGACGGGGAACCCGATGGTGGCAGGGGCTCTACCCGGAGCGATGGCTTGGTGACGTCCGCCGGAGGGGAGAGACGGAGGCTCCAATCTGCTGCCGGCTGAGATGGAGAGCCGTGGGCAGTAGTGGCTGATGGGAAATGTAGTTGGCTGGCTTGTAGTTTGAGCTCAAGTGAGCAGCGTGAGTCGGCTCCAAGATAGCGTGTGGCTGTGATCACAAACAGTGGGAGGTTTCTGCTGTAAAGCGGAAGTAGGCGTCAACGCGTTTCGTACCCTTGGACAAGGGTCCGAAACGCGTTGACGCCTACTTCCGCTTTACAGCAGAAACCTCCCACTGTTTGTGATCACAGCCACACGCTATCTTGGAGCCGACTCACGCTGCTCACTTGAGCTCAAACTACAAGCCAGCCAACTACATTTCCCATCAGCCACTACTGCCCACGGCTCTCCATCTCAGCCGGCAGCAGATTGGAGCCTCCGTCTCTCCCCTCCGGCGGACGTCACCAAGCCATCGCTCCGGGTAGAGCCCCTGCCACCATCGGGTTCCCCGTCAGAGCTGCAGACACAGTAACATCACGGACACCGGGTCGAGCAACCTACAACATCGTGCTCCCCGGCCCCTCCAGCTATCCATTCTAAGGAGGGTGAGCATATGGTCCTGGACATTAGTGCGTTTCCCGAATACCATCCATCTGCGTTACACGCACTAAAAAGGGTACTGCGCTATTGTCATCTGTGCATATTCTATCTGCCTGCTTCCATCGTTACTGGCTTGTGTCCCCCGCAACCCTCCCCCCTTCTCCCCTTGCTATTTAACAGCTGAACTCTGCTAAATTAACAAGACTGGCTATAATTCTGCTATCAGGCATTTATTTTATGATCCAAGTTGAGAGTGTTTTCTGCTATACATTTCCCTATTGAGCATGCTTTATTGTATCTGTTTTTAAATATATCTGTATGAATTTATATATCTTTATTTATATTCTTTTTATATAAAATTTGTTACATTACTATTGAGTGTCTCCGGTTGTCCTTTTGTTCAGCAAAAAGCTCATAGGCTCAGCAGCGCAGGTGTAATCAATTTCATGCACATAACTCTGACATCACTGTATCATAAATATCATACGGTAGGAAATGAACACATCCTGGTGGTAATCATTTGGGTGACTAATCGTGTTATGTTGTGTAATGTATGTTTCAGGCTTGTGAAATGTGTTTAATCAATCATTATTATTACAGTGCTGCTTCCTTATTTATCTATTTATTTACATTATGTCACTAGGGCCTGCGCTGCTGTGTCTCGGGCCTGCACTGCTATGTCTTGGGCCTGCTCTGCTGTGTCTCGGGCCTGCGCTGCTGTGTCTCGAACCTGTGCTGCTGTGTCTCGGCCCTGCGCTGCTGTGTCTCGGCCCTGCGCTGCTGTGTCTCGGCCCTGCGCTGCTGTGTCTCGGCCCTGCGCTGCTGTGTCTCGGCCCTGCGCTGCTGTGTCTCTGGCCTGCGCTGCTGTGTCTCGGGCCTGCGCTGCTGTGTCTCGGGCCTGCGCTGCTGTGGCTCGGGCCTGAATACGTTATTTATTGTGTTTTAGTTGTACGTTATACATGTACCTTGATTCAAAAATGTCACTGAAACAAAAATATAATATAAGCCAATATGTAGGTAATAATAAATGAAATGATTGAAACTTGAACCATAGGCCACAAATGCTGCTGGCAGGGATCAGAGTGAACCAAAATTCAGCATTTTATCTATTTCTATTCTACAAATGATAAATCCAGGTAATGTTACCGAGCAGGGGAGGCAGGCGTTAGGCAGGCTGTGGTTCTACAGCTGACATCACCGGATGGACTCTCAATGCTGCGAATTCAAGGCTGCGAATCAGCCAGAATAACCCCCATACTGTGTATGCAACCAGAATAACCCCCATATTGTGTATGCGACCATCAGCATAAATACGTTGTTCCCCTCGGACCAGCGCTGACTGTATAGTGGGAGCGACAGGCGCTCGGATGACAGTGCGGGACAAATATTCCAACTAATGGAGATTATCAGTTCACTAGGAGATAGTGACATCGCTGAGGAATGAGGTACAGGGTGCCTCACACCTCAGTGATGGCTCTGGCGTATAGTGAACTGGTAGGCTGCATTCTCAGGATCATTATTAGCTGCCTCCGCCGCTCGGTGGTGAAATCGTAGGTTGGCAAATGTTAATAGTTAATAAGTTTTGCGGTTTACACCTGACTCACACCTGACAATCTGTATGAAGCCTGTACCTGCAGCGCCATCCCAGCCCCATACATAACGCTGCATTTCCTGTATACCGTTTACACCTGACTCACACCTGACTCACACCTGACAATCTGTATGAAGCCTGTACGTGCAGCGCCATCCCAGCCCCATACATAACGCTGCATTTCCTGTATACCGTTTACACCTGACTCACACCTGACTCACACCTGACAATCTGTATGAAGCCTGTACGTGCAGCGCCATCCCAGCCCCATACATAACGCTGCATTTCCTGTATACCGTTTACACCTGACTCACACCTGACTCACACCTGACAATCTGTATGAAGCCTGTACGTGCAGCGCCATCCCAGCCCCATACATAACGCTGCATTTCCTGTATACCGTTTACACCTGACTCACACCTGACTCACACCTGACAATCTGTATGGAACCTGTACGTGCAGCGCCATCCCAGCCCCATACATAACGCTGCATTTCCTGTATACCGTTTACACCTGACTCACACCTGACTCACACCTGACAATCTGTATGGAACCTGTACGTGCAGCGCCATCCCAGCCCCATACATAACGCTGCATTTCCTGTATACCGTTTACACCTGACTCACACCTGACAATCTGTATGAAGCCTGTACGTGCAGCGCCATCCCAGCCCCATACATAACGCTGCATTTCCTGTATACCGTTTACACCTGACTCACACCTGACAATCTGTATGAAGCCTGTACGTGCAGCGCCATCCCAGCCCCATACATAACGCTGCATTTCCTGTATACCGTTTACACCTGACTCACACCTGACAATCTGTATGAAGCCTGTACATGCAGCCCCATACATTACGCTGCATTTCCTGTATACCGTTTACACCTGACTCACACCTGACAATCTGTATGGAACCTGTACGTGCAGCGCCATCCCAGCCCCATACATAACGCTGCATTTCCTGTATACCGTTTACACCTGACTCACACCTGACTCACACCTGACAATCTGTATGAAGCCTGTACGTGCAGCGCCATCCCAGCCCCATACATAACGCTGCATTTCCTGTATACCGTTTACACCTGACTCACACCTGACTCACACCTGACAATCTGTATGAAGCCTGTACGTGCAGCGCCATCCCAGCCCCATACATTACGCTGCATTTCCTGTATACCGTTTACACCTGACTCACACCTGACTCACACCTGACAATCTGTATGGAGCCTGTACGTGCAGCGCCATCCCAGCCCCATACATGACGCTGCATTTCCTGTATACCGTTTACACCTGACTCACACCTGACAATCTGTATGGAGCCTGTACGTGCAGCGCCATCCCAGCCCCATACATAACACTGCATTTCCTGTATACCGTTTACACCTGACTCACACCTGACAATCTGTATGAAGCCTGTACGTGCAGCGCCATCCCAGCCCCATACATAACGCTGCATTTCCTGTATACCGTTTACACCTGACTCACACCTGACAATCTGTATGAAGCCTGTACGTGCAGCGCCATCCCAGCCCCATACATAACGCTGCATTTCCTGTATACCGTTTACACCTGACTCACACCTGACAATCTGTATGGAGCCTGTACGTGCAGCGCCATCCCAGCCCCATACATAACGCTGCATTTCCTGTATACCGTTTACACCTGACTCACACCTGACAATCTGTATGGAGCCTGTACGTGCAGCGCCATCCCAGCCCCATACATAACGCTGCATTTCCTGTATACCGTTTACACCTGACTCACACCTGACAATCTGTATGGAGCCTGTACGTGCAGCGCCATCCCAGCCCCATACATAACGCTGCATTTCCTGTATACCGTTTACACCTGACTCACACCTGACAATCTGTATGAAGCCTGTACGTGCAGCGCCATCCCAGCCCCATACATAACGCTGCATTTCCTGTATACCGTTTACACCTGACTCACACCTGACAATCTGTATGAAGCCTGTACGTGCAGCGCCATCCCAGCCCCATACATAACGCTGCATTTCCTGTATACCGTTTACACCTGACTCACACCTGACAATCTGTATGGAACCTGTACGTGCAGCGCCATCCCAGCCCCATACATAACGCTGCATTTCCTGTATACCGTTTACACCTGACTCACACCTGACTCACACCTGACAATCTGTATGGAACCTGTACGTGCAGCGCCATCCCAGCCCCATACATGACGCTGCATTTCCTGTATACCGTTTACACCTGACTCACACCTGACAATCTGTATGAAGCCTGTACGTGCAGCGCCATCCCAGCCCCATACATAACGCTGCATTTCCTGTATACCGTTTACACCTGACTCACACCTGACAATCTGTATGAAGCCTGTACATGCAGCGCCATCCCAGCCCCATACATAACGCTGCATTTCCTGTATACCGTTTACACCTGACTCACACCTGACTCACACCTGACAATCTGTATGAAGCCTGTACGTGCAGCGTCATCCCAGCCCCATACATAACGCTGCATTTCCTGTATACCGTTTACACCTGACTCACACCTGACTCACACCTGACAATCTGTATGAAGCCTGTACGTGCAGCGCCATCCCAGCCCCATACATAACGCTGCATTTCCTGTATACCGTTTACACCTGACTCACACCTGACTCACACCTGACAATCTGTATGAAGCCTGTACGTGCAGCGCCATCCCAGCCCCATACATAACGCTGCATTTCCTGTATACCGTTTACACCTGACTCACACCTGACTCACACCTGACAATCTGTATGAAGCCTGTGCGTGCAGCGCCATCCCAGCCCCATACATAACGCTGCATTTCCTGTATACCGTTTACACCTGACTCACACGTGACTCACACCTGACAATCTGTATGAAGCCTGTGCGTGCAGCGCCATCCCAGCCCCATACATAACGCTGCATTTCCTGTATACCGTTTACACCTGACTCACACCTGACAATCTGTATGAAGCCTGTACATGCAGCGCCATCCCAGCCCCATACATTACGCTGCATTTCCTGTATACCGCTTACACCTGACTCACACCTGACTCTCACCTGACTCACACCTGACTATCTGTATGGAGCCTGTACGTGCAGCGCCATCCCAGCCCCATACATAACGCTGCATTTCCTGTATACCGTTTACACCTGACTCACACCTGACTCACACCTGACAATCTGTATGGAACCTGTACGTGCAGCGCCATCCCAGCCCCATACATGACGCTGCATTTCCTGTATACCGTTTACACCTGACTCACACCTGACAATCTGTATGAAGCCTGTACATGCAGCCCCATACATTACGCTGCATTTCCTGTATACCGTTTACACCTGACTCACACCTGACTCACACCTGACAATCTGTATGGAACCTGTACGTGCAGCGCCATCCCAGCCCCATACATGACGCTGCATTTCCTGTATACCGTTTACACCTGACTCACACCTGACAATCTGTATGAAGCCTGTACGTGCAGCGCCATCCCAGCCCCATACATGACGCTGCATTTCCTGTATACCGTTTACACCTGACTCACACCTGACAATCTGTATGAAGCCTGTACGTGCAGCGCCATCCCAGCCCCATACATAACGCTGCATTTCCTGTATACCGTTTACACCTGACTCACACCTGACTCACACCTGACAATCTGTATGGAACCTGTACGTGCAGCGCCATCCCAGCCCCATACATGACGCTGCATTTCCTGTATACCGTTTACACCTGACTCACACCTGACAATCTGTATGAAGCCTGTACGTGCAGCGCCATCCCAGCCCCATACATAACGCTGCATTTCCTGTATACCGTTTACACCTGACTCACACCTGACAATCTGTATGAAGCCTGTACATGCAGCGCCATACATTACGCTGCATTTCCTGTATACCGTTTACACCTGACTCACACCTGACTCACACCTGACAATCTGTATGGAACCTGTACGTGCAGCGCCATCCCAGCCCCATACATAACGCTGCATTTCCTGTATACCGTTTACACCTGACTCACACCTGACTCACACCTGACAATCTGTATGAAGCCTGTACGTGCAGCGCCATCCCAGCCCCATACATAACGCTGCATTTCCTGTATACCGTTTACACCTGACTCACACCTGACTCACACCTGACAATCTGTATGAAGCCTGTGCGTGCAGCGCCATCCCAGCCCCATACATAACGCTGCATTTCCTGTATACCGTTTACACCTGACTCACACGTGACTCACACCTGACAATCTGTATGAAGCCTGTGCGTGCAGCGCCATCCCAGCCCCATACATAACGCTGCATTTCCTGTATACCGTTTACACCTGACTCACACCTGACAATCTGTATGAAGCCTGTACATGCAGCGCCATCCCAGCCCCATACATTACGCTGCATTTCCTGTATACCGCTTACACCTGACTCACACCTGACTCTCACCTGACTCACACCTGACTATCTGTATGGAGCCTGTACGTGCAGCGCCATCCCAGCCCCATACATAACGCTGCATTTCCTGTATACCGTTTACACCTGACTCACACCTGACAATCTGTATGGAGCCTGTACGTGCAGCGCCATCCCAGCCCCATACATAACGCTGCATTTCCTGTATACCGTTTACACATATCCCATCAAGCTGCTTGTGCTGCAGTGTTATAGTGAGAGATGAATCATACGTGTTATTTATTTGCACATGTTTCACTTTATGTCGGTTTTATTTTAATGTTGTTTGTTCCACTGTTAAATTACACAAAAATAAACATGTTTACATATGTGCGTTTCGTGACTTTTTTCATAGGTCGCCGGACGTGTTCTGACGTGGATCGCCTCTCAGGGTTTAGGCACATACAGTACAAAGGATGAGAGGCATCTGTTATACCATATTCTAGATTTGTAATGTGCCCCTGGGCTCCGCAGCACCTGGCAGTGAGGAAAACAGGCCATACACAGAGCAGGGGTATAAGGTAGACCAGTCGTTCCGCCCCTCAGTCCTCAAGTACTCCCAAAAGTTCAGGTTTTTCAGGTATCCTTAATGATTTGCACATTAAATGATTAGCGTCACCTGTGGATCTTTTAAAATGTGTCAGTGTGTAATGAATGCACCTGTGTGCCTGCTAGGTGACCGGTCAATGCATGCGTGAAATAAAGGGTAACAAGGTCCCTGCTCGTTAGAGTACTCAGCAGATGTATTAAACCTGGTGAAGGGATAAAGTGAAAGGTGATAACACACCAGCCAATCAGCTCCTAACTGACATGTGTCCGACAGACATTGAAAATTACAGTTAGGAACTGAGTGGCTGGTGCATTATCATCGACCACTTTATCCCTTCTTCAGGCTTAATACATTTACCCCACTGTACCAGCCAATCAGCTCATAACTGTCATTTCTCATGTTATCACTTCACCAGGCATCTGCCCATCTGCCCCACTGTTCTTCAAAATCTGCATTTAAGATGCTTTTGTGGTGAAAGTTAATCACTTGATTATGATAAGTACATGTACAAAAAACATAGCAAAATATAGGTTCACAGGTTTTACACATGCACTTGACTTGGAAAGATCACCACTTGTCTTATTACATCACCGCCTGTCTTATTACAGGCACATATTTAAAATTAGCAGACTATTGAAATAATTTGCAAACCCATTACCATGCACAAGTGTTATACCAGTGGTTCCCAAACTGCTGGAAAACTGGGGTGCCTCGGGGAACTTACAGGGGTGCCCTGGGTTGGTGGTCAAGGACCACCATTGTATGTGGTCAATGTAACAGGCAAAACCATTGGTTGTGGTTGTCAATCATAAACTACAGTATATGGACAAACAGAAGCTAATCCAGTTCCTCAACACATATGGAGGACATAGAAACACAATTGACTTTATTAAATTTAATAAAGCAATGAAGAAGGCAAGTCAGATAAACATAGAAACACAGAATGTGACGGCAGATAAGAACCACTTGGCCCATCTAGTCTGCCCCTTTTTTAAACATGTTACCTCAAACCATATTTGATCCTTATTTCTGTGCAAGGATATCAATATGCCTATCCAAAGCATGTTTAAATTGTACTACGGTATTTGCGTCTACCACCTCTGATGGGAGGCTAGTCCACTTATCTACTACTCTTTCAGTGAAGTAATTCTTCCTCACATTTCCCCTGAACCTACCTCCCTCCAGTGTCAGTGCATGTCCTCATGTTCTGCTGCTCTTCTTCCTGTGACTAATGTCTCCCACCTGTACCTTCCTCCCTCTAGTGTCAGTGCATGTCCTCGTGTTCTGCTGCTCCTCTTCCTGTGACTAATGTCTCCCACCTGTACCTTCCTCCCCCTAGTGTCAGTGCGTGTCCTCGTGTTCTGCTGCTCCTCTTCCTGTGAAGAATGTCTCCCACCTGTACCTTCCTCCCTCTAGTGTCAGTGCGTGTCCTCGTGTTCTGCTGCTCCTCTTCCTGTGACTAATGTCTCCCACCTGTACCTTCCTCCCTCTAGTGTCAGTGCGTGTCCTCGTGTTCTGCTGCTCCTCTTCCTGTGAAGAATATCTCCCACCTGTACCTTCCTCCCTCTAGTGTCAGTGCATGTCCTCATGTTCTGCTGCTCCTCTTCCTGTGACTAATGTCTCCCACCTGTACCTTCCTCCCCCTAGTGTCAGTGCATGTCCTCGTGTTCTGCTGCTCCTCTTCCTGTGACTAATGTCTCCCACCTGTACCTTCCTCCCTCTAGTGTCAGTGCGTGTCCTCGTGTTCTGCTGCTCCTCATCCTGTGAAGAATATCTCCCACCTGTACCTTCCTCCCTCTAGTGTCAGTGCATGTCCTCGTGTTCTGCTGCTCCTCTTCCTGTGACTAATGTCTCCCACCTGTACCTTCCTCCATCTAGTGTCAGTGCGTGTCCTCGTGTTCTGCTGCTCCTCTTCCTGTGAAGAATATCTCCCACCTGTACCTTCCTCCCTCTAGTGTCAGTGCATGTCCTCGTGTTCTGCTGCTCCTCTTCCTGTGAAGAATATCTCCCACCTGTACCTTCCTCCCTCTAGTGTCAGTGCGTGTCCTCGTGTTCTGCTGCTCCTCTTCCTGTGACTAATGTCTCCCACCTGTACCTTCCTCCCTCTAGTGTCAGTGCGTGTCCTCGTGTTCTGCTGCTCCTCTTCCTGTGAAGAATATCTCCCACCTGTACCTTCCTCCCTCTAGTGTCAGTGCGTGTCCTCGTGTTCTGCTGCTCCTCTTCCTGTGAAGAATATCTCCCACCTGTACCTTCCTCCCTCTAGTGTCAGTGCATGTCCTCGTGTTCTGCTGCTCCTCTTCCTGTGACTAATGTCTCCCACCTGTACCTTCCTCCATCTAGTGTCAGTGCGTGTCCTCGTGTTCTGCTGCTCCTCTTCCTGTGAAGAATATCTACCACCTGTACCTTCCTCCCCCTAGTGTCAGTGCATGTCCTCGTGTTCTGCTGCTCCTCTTCCTGTGACTAATGTCTCCCACCTGTACCTTCCTCCCTCTAGTGTCAGTGCCTGTCCTCGTGTTCTGCTGCTCCTCTTCCTGTGACTAATGTCTCCCACCTGTACCTTCCTCCCTCTAGTGTCAGTGCGTGTCCTCGTGTTCTGCTGCTCCTCTTCCTGTGAAGAATATCTCCCACCTGTACCTTCCTCCCTCTAGTGTCAGTGCATGTCCTCGTGTTCTGCTGCTCCTCTTCCTGTGACTAATGTCTCCCACCTGTACCTTCCTCCATCTAGTGTCAGTGCGTGTCCTCGTGTTCTGTTGCTCCTCTTCCTGTGACTAATGTCTCCCACCTGTACCTTCCTCCCCCTAGTGTCAGTGCGTGTCCACGTGTTCTGCTGCTCCTCTTCCTGTGACTAATGTCTCCCACCTGTACCTTCCTCCCTCTAGTGTCAGTGCATGTCCTCGTGTTCTGCTGCTCCTCTTCCTGTGACTAATGTCTCCCACCTGCACCTTCCTCCCTCTAGTGTCAGTGCGTGTCCTCGTGTTCTGCTGCTCCTCTTCCTGTGATGAATGTCTCCCACCTGCACCTTCCTCCCCCTAGTGTCAGTGCGTGTCCTTGTGTTCTGCTGCTCCTCTTCCTGTGACTAATGTCTCCCACCTGTACCTTCCTCCCTCTAGTGTCAGTGCATGTCCTCGTGTTCTGCTGCTCCTCTTCCTGTGACTAATGTCTCCCACCTGTACCTTCCTCCCCCTAGTGTCAGTGCATGTCCTCGTGTTCTGCTGCTCCTCTTCCTGTGAAGAATGTCTCCCACCTGCACCTTCCTCCCCCTAGTGTCAGTGCGTGTCCTTGTGTTCTGCTGCTCCTCTTCCTGTGACTAATGTCTCCCACCTGTACCTTCCTCCCCCTAGTGTCAGTGCGTGTCCTCGTGTTCTGCTGCTCCTCTTCCTGTGACTAATGTCTCCCACCTGTACCTTCCTCCCTCTAGTGTCAGTGCGTGTCCTCGTGTTCTGCTGCTCCTCTTCCTGTGACTAATGTCTCCCACCTGTACCTTCCTCCCCCTAGTGTCAGTGTGTGTCCTCGTGTTCTGCTGCTCCTCTTCCTGTGACTAATGTCTCCCACCTGTACCTTCCTCCCTCTAGTGTCAGTGCGTGTCCTCGTGTTCTGCTGCTCCTCTTCCTGTGACTAATGTCTCCCACCTGTACCTTCCTCCCTCTAGTGTCAGTGCGTGTCCTCGTGTTCTGTTGCTCCTCTTCCTGTGAAGAATGTCTCCCACCTGTACCTTCCTCCCTCTAGTGTCAGTGCGTGTCCTCGTGTTCTGCTGCTCCTCTTCCTGTGATGAATGTCTTCCACCTGTACCTTCCTCCCCCTAGTGTCAGTGCGTGTCCTCGTGTTCTGCTGCTCCTCTTCCTGTGACTAATGTCTCCCACCTGTACCTTCCTCCCCCTAGTGTCAGTGCATGTCCTCGTGTTATGTTGCTCCTCTTCCTGTGATGAATGTCTTCCACCTGTACCTTCCTCCCCCTAGTGTCAGTGTGTGTCCTCGTGTTCTGCTGCTCCTCTTCCTGTGACTAATGTCTCCCACCTGTACCTTCCTCCCTCTAGTGTCAGTGCGTGTCCTCGTGTTCTGCTGCTCCTCTTCCTGTGACTAATGTCTCCCACCTGTACCTTCCTCCCCCTAGTGTCAGTGCGTGTCCTTGTGTTCTGCTGCTCCTCTTCCTGTGACTAATGTCTCCCACCTGTACCTTCCTCCCTCTAGTGTCAGTGCGTGTCCTCGTGTTCTGCTGCTCCTCTTCCTGTGACTAATGTCTCCCACCTGTACCTTCCTCCCTCTAGTGTCAGTGCGTGTCCTCGTGTTCTGTTGCTCCTCTTCCTGTGAAGAATGTCTCCCACCTGTACCTTCCTCCCTCTAGTGTCAGTGCGTGTCCTCGTGTTCTGCTGCTCCTCTTCCTGTGATGAATGTCTTCCACCTGTACCTTCCTCCCCCTAGTGTCAGTGCGTGTCCTCGTGTTCTGCTGCTCCTCTTCCTGTGACTAATGTCTCCCACCTGTACCTTCCTCCCTCTAGTGTCAGTGCGTGTCATCGTGTTCTGCTGCTCCTCTTCCTGTGAGGAATGTCTCCCACCTGTACCTTCCTCCCCCTAGTGTCAGTGCGTGTCCTCGTGTTCTGCTGCTCCTCTTCCTGTGAGGAATGTCTCCCACCTGTACCTTCCTCCCCCTAGTGTCAGTGCGTGTCCTCGTGTTCTGCTGCTCCTCTTCCTGTGAGGAATGTCTCCCACCTGTACCTTCCTCCCCCTAGTGTCAGTGCGTGTCCTCGTGTTCTGCTGCTCCTCTTCCTGTGACTAATGTCTCGCACCTGTACCTTCCTCCCCCTAGTCAGTGCGTGTCCTCGTGTTCTGTTGCTCCTCTTCCTGTGAAGAATGTCTCCCACCTGTACCTTCCTCCCTCTAGTGTCAGTGCATGTCCTCGTGTTCTGCTGCTCCTCTTCCTGTGATGAATGTCTCCCACCTGTACCTTCCTCCCTCTAGTGTCAGTGCATGTCGTCGTGTTCTGCTGCTCCTCTTCCTGTGAAGAATGTCTCCCACCTGTACCTTCCTCCCCCTAGTGTCAGTGCATGTCGTCGTGTTCTGCTGCTCCTCTTCCTGTGAAGAATGTCTCCCACCTGTACCTTCCTCCCCCTAGTGTCAGTGCGTGTCCCCGTGTTCTGTTGCTCCTCTTCCTGTGAAGAATGTCTCCCACCTGTACTTTGTTAAAACCCTTGATATATGTGACAGTCTCTATCATGTCCCCCCTTTCCCTTTTCTGCTCTAAACTATTCATATTAAGATATTTAGTCTTTCCTGGTACGTTTTGTGATGTAGGCCATGCACCATTTAGTTGCCCTTCTTTGTACAGTCTCTAATGTATTTATAACCTTCTGGAGATATGGCCTCCAGAACTGAACACAATACTCTAGGTGAGGTCGTACCAATGACCTATACAGTGGCATTATTACTTCTTTCTTTCTACTGCTGATACCTCTCCCTATGCAACCAAGCATCTGACTTGCCTTCTTCATTGCTTTGTTACATTGCCTACCTGCTTTTAAGTCCCCTGAAATAGTGACACCTAGATCCCTCTCTTCCTCAGTAGTTGCCATTATAGTGCCTTTATACTATATTTAGTCTTTGGATTTCTGAGACCCAAATGACATGTTGCATAGGGAGAGGAATCAGCAGTAGAAAGAAGTAATAATGCCACTGTATAGGTCACTGGTGCGGCCTCATCTAGATACTGTGCCCAGTTCTGTATAGGTCACTGGTGCGGCCTCATCTAGATACTGTGCCCAGTTCTGTATAGGTCACTGGTGCGGCCTCATCTAGATACTGTGCCCAGTTCTGTATAGGTCACTGGTACGGCATCCTCTAGATACTGTGCCCAGTTCTGTATTGGTTACTGGTGCGGCCTCATCTAGATACTGTGCCCAGTTCTGTATAGGTCACTGGTGCGGCCTCATCTAGATACTGTGCCCGGTTCTGTATAGGTCACTGGTGCGGCCTCATCTAGATACTGTGTCCGGTTCTGTATAGGTCAATGGTGCGGCCTCATCTAGATACTGTGCCCGGTTCTGTATAGGTCACTGGTGCGGCCTCATCTACTAGATACTGTGCCCAGCTCTGTATAGGTCACTGGTGCTGTCTCATCTAGATACTGTGCCCAGTTCTGTATAGGTCATTGGTGCGGCCTCATCTAGATACTGTGCCCAGTTCTGTATAGGTCACTGGTGCGGCCTCATCTAGATACTGGGCCCAGTTCTGTATAGGTCACTGGTGCGGCCTCATCTAGATACTGTGCCCAGTTCTGGAAGCCTTATCTCCAGAAGGATGTAAATACATCAGAGACGGTACATAGATGGGCAGCTAAAATGGTGCATGGCAAACATCACAAAACTTACCCGGAAAGACTAAGGGGCCCATTTATTATTGATTGCAATTACAATGTGATCTGTGCGGAATATTGCCGCCCAGGATCGCATTGTAAATTGCGATCACATCACAGGGATGTATCATCCCTGAGGGCGCAAGGACAGGGCTACGAAAAGAGCCCGCCACGGTGAAGTCCGGAGCCGGGGTCAGCGCGTGCACGGTTATAGCTGACCCCCCCCCCCCGCTGACCGCACTGCCGCCGGGGCAGTGCAATCCCGTAGCCATAGGCTACAATTGGCTATTGCCATCTCAGAATGGCAATAGCCCAGGGGTGCGAAGCCGTGCTGCCCGATGTTGATACATCGGGCAGCTTCGCATCCCCCAGAGAAACCTATGGGGGATGCGGCGCTGCAGGGGGGATCGCAGCAGGGATCGGAGATTCCTTCTGCGGTCCCCCTATAGTACATCTGGGTGATACTTTGTATTTGTGGATAACCCCTGAAAACGGGTGTTTTCAGGGATTTAGCTGCAAATATTGTTTGATAAATGGGTCCTTAAAAGATTTCAATATGTATAGTTTAGAGCAGAGAAGGGAAAGGTGGGACAAGATAGAGACTGTCCCATATCATGGGTATTACCAAGGTCCATGAGGGAAACATTCTTCACAGGAAGAGAACATTAGAACACATACATTCACTGACACTGGGGAATCTACAGTAGGTTAAGGGGAAATCTGAGGAACAATGACCTCACAGAAAGGGTAGTGGACAAGTGGAATAGCCTCCCATCAGAGGTGGTAGAGGAGGAGGCAGTAGAACAATTTAAGCATGCATGGGATAGGCATAAGGATATCCTTACAAAGAAATAAGCATCAAATAGGGTTTAAGGGTAACAATTTGTTTAAAAAAAAGGGGCGGCATAGATGGGCCGAATGGTTATTATCTGCCGCCACATTCTGTGTTTCTATGTGTTCTTACAGATGACATTCAGAAATACTATACATTGTCCACGTTGTTGTATGAGACATGTCCACAATAACCACTACATTAGGCCCATCTTGTCAGGGCCGTCTTAACAGCATTGTAGGCCCTGGGCAAATCAATTCATTTGGGGCCCCTCTGCACCCAAATATAAACAAACATAAATCCTGTGCCTTCTCTCCACTTGCTTCCATACAGTGATTGGTGGATAGCTCCCACCAATCAGCATGCAGACAGCCATTCACTGTCTGGCTGCAGGCTGAGAAGCAGGAAGAGAATGCTGGACTCTGATTGGTAGGTAGCTCCAGCCATCCACCAATCAGCATGCAGACAGCCATTCACTGTCTGGCTGCAGGCTGAGAAGCAGGAAGAGAATGCTGCACTCTGATTGGTGGGTAGCTCCAGCCATCCACCAATCAGCATGCGGACAGCCGTTCATTTTGCAGGCTGAGAAGCAGGAAGAGAATGCTGCACTCTGATTGGTGGGTAGCTCCAGCCATCCAGTAATCCGCATGCAGACAGCCATTCACTGTCTGGCTGCAGGCTGGGAAGCAGGAAGAGAATGCTGCGTGGTCCCGCTGTGTGTGTGATTCACAATCATGGCGACCTGGCAGCATTATCTGCTGTCTCCCAAGTCTATCAAGAACCAGATTGGGGGTCCCTTGGGCAGCTGCTCATTGAGCCTATACATTAAGATGTCCCTGCATCTAGTACAAGTGTGTGCCGAGAAGGCGTTCTAAACACTGTTACCCCTACATCAGGGGTGTGAATTATTAGACAGGGAATCAATAGGTATACCCCAATAGCAGGATATAGCCATGGCCTTGTGTTGTTCATCCTGAACTCTGGCCCTGCCATCTCCATATATTGACATTGATCAGACCAAGCAACTATTCTGTCCTAATGAATGAGTGTGAAATGTTAACCTTTTACCCAAAATCATCATTAGAGATGGAACACGCCATCTATCATATGGTATGTGCCCAATTACCTGCTCTCCTGGGACGGCGTGTGTGTGTGTGTGAGTGAGATAAATCACTATATTGCATTTCTGTGTCTGGGTCGGCAAACTGGTCAGGCGTTTATCCAACTTTATTCTGTGTGTAGGGGCCAAAGCTCCCCGCACCCCGCTATCTGCCCAGCGGTTAATATCCAGCATGCTGGATAAATCTAGTACAGGGTTGCCTACTTTATAGCTGCCCTCAATGTGGCAGTGGGGGGAAGGGCCGGTGATGGACGGGGAAGGGGGCATGGCCATGGAAAAAACTGTGTTTAGGGGCGTGGTCATGCGATCATGTCCTCGCAGACACACCCCCACGTCCAATGCCGGTATTTCATGCATTGGACAGTGGTGGGTGAGGCTACAAAGATATCTTTGGTCCCACAGTAAGCCCCTGCTAAGGGGGGGGGGGGGTACACAGGAGACTGCATGCAATCTGGGATGCTCACCCCCCCTTTCTAGGTGGCCGCACACCCCCCAACATGACCCATGCCAGGAGGGACAAACTACTCTGCTCCTGGACTTTCCTCTTACTTTATGATTGCTGTTACATGTGTTGATCAGGTAAACCAGGGTTTCATACCTCCCAACTTTGTGAAGACAAGAATAGGGACACTCGCGCAGCGCCCGGAAAGGGGGTGTGGTGTATGCAAATGAGGGTGTGTCGAGTTTTCGGCCGCGAATAGTCACTGTGCGCATGTGCACAGCGTCTATTCTGTGAGATTGGGGGGACTCCCAACTGCCCCCCCCCCCCCCCCCCCCCCCCGCAGTGGGACACTGCCGGCCGCGGGAGGGACGCGGGAACGTACCCGAAAATCGGGACGTTCCCGCGTTTAGAGGGACAGTTGGGAGGTATGGCCCCCGGTTGCCTACTTTTGAAAAATCATTTCAGGAAGAAAGCCAGGGGGCGGGCCTTGCATCACCAGGGGGCAGGTGCTGACAATCATACATTACCAGGGAAGCCCAGGAACAGAGCATTGTGTCCTCCTGGAGAGGGGCATGCTGGGAGGTATGGATAATGTATGACTGCCAGCACCTGTGGGGAGCTAGGTAACTGATAAGAAAGGTGTCACCACAGGTGCTGGCAATCATACATTACCAGGGAAGCCCAGGGACAGAGCATTGTGTCCTCCTGGAGAGGGGCATGCTGGGAGGTATGGATAATGTATGACTGCCAGCACCTGTGGGGAGCTAGGTAACTGATAAGAAAGGTGTCACCACAGGTGCTGGCAATCATACATTACCAGGGAAGCCCAGGAACAGAGCATTGTGTCCTCCTGGAGAGGGGCGTGCTGGGAGGTATGGATAATGTAGGATTGCCATCACCTGTGGGGAGCTAGGAAACTGATAAGAAAGGTGTCACCACAGGTGCTGGCAATCCTACATTACCAGGGAAGCCCAGGAACAGAGCAATGTGTCCCTGAGGGAGAGGGGCATGCTGGGAGGTATGGATAATGTATGATTACCAGCACCTGTGGGGAGCTAGGTAACTGATAAGAAAGGTGTCACCACAGGTGCTGGCAATCATACATTACTAGGGAAGCCCAGGAACAGAGCACTGTGTCCTCCTGGAGAGGGGCATGCTGGGAGGTATGGATAATGTAGGATTGCCATCACCTGTGGGGAGCTAGGTAACTGATAAGAAAGGTATCACCACAGGTGCTGGCAATCCTACATTACCAGGGAAGCCCAGGAACAGAGCATTGTGTCCTCCTGGAGAGGGGCATGCTGGGCGGTATGGATAATGTATGATCACCAGCACCTGTGGGAAGCTGGGTAACTGATAAGAAAGGTGTCACCACAGGTGCTGGCAATCATACATTACCAGGGAAGCCCAGGAACAGAGCACTGTGTCCTCCTGGAGAGGGGCATGCTGGGAGGTATGGATAATGTAGGATTGCCATCACCTGTGGGGAGCTAGGTAACTGATAAGAAAGGTATCACCACAGGTGCTGGCAATCCTACATTACCAGGGAAGCCCAGGAACAGAGCATTGTGTCCTTGAGGGAGAGGGGCATGCTGGGAGGTATGTATAATGTAGGATTGCCATCACCTGCGGGGAGCTAGGTAACTGATAAGAAAGGTGTCACCACAGGTGCTGGCAATCATACATTACCAGGGAAGCCCAGGAGCAGAGCATGGTGTCCTCCTAGAGAGGGGCATGCTGGGGGGTATGGATAATGTATGATTACCAGCACCTGTGGGGAGCTAGGTAACTGATAAGAAAGGTGTCACCACAGGTGCTGGCAATCCTACATTACCAGGGAAGCCGAGGAACAGAGCATTGTGTCCTCCTGGAGAGGGGCATGCTGGGAGGTATGGATAATGTATGATTGCCAGCACCTGTGGGAAGCTAGGTAACTGATAAGAAAGGTATCACCACAGGTGCTGGCAATCATACATTACCAGGGAAGCCCAGGAACAGAGCATTGTGTCCTCCTGGAGAGGGGCATGCTGGGAGGTATGGATAATGTATGATTGCCAGCACCTGTGCGGAGCTAGGTAACTGATAAGAAAGGTGTCACCACAGGTGCTGGCAATCATACATTACCAGGGAAGTCCAGGAACAGAGCATTGTGTCCTCCTGGAGAGGGGCATGCTGGGAGGTATGGATAATGTATGATTGCCAGCACCTGTGGGAAGCTAGGTAACTGATAAGAAAGGTATCACCACAGGTGCTGGCAATCATACATTACCAGGGAAGCCCAGGAACAGAGCATTGTGTCCTCCTGGAGAGGGGCATGCTGGGAGGTATGGATAATGTATGATTGCCAGCACCTGTGGGGAGCTAGGTAACTGATAAGAAAGGTGTCACCACAGGTGCTGGCAATCATACATTACCAGGAAAGCCCAGGAACAGAGCATTGTGTCCTCCTGGAGAGGGGCGTGCTGGGAGGTATGGATAATGTAGGATTGCCATCACCTGTGGGGAGCTAGGAAACTGATAAGAAAGGTGTCACCACAGGTGCTGGCAATCCTACATTACCAGGGAAGCCCAGGAACAGAGCAATGTGTCCCTGAGGGAGAGGGGCATGCTGGGAGGTATGGATAATGTATGATTACCAGCACCTGTGGGGAGCTAGGTAACTGATAAGAAAGGTGTCACCACAGGTGCTGGCAATCATACATTACTAGGGAAGCCCAGGAACAGAGCACTGTGTCCTCCTGGAGAGGGGCATGCTGGGAGGTATGGATAATGTAGGATTGCCATCACCTGTGGGGAGCTAGGTAACTGATAAGAAAGGTATCACCACAGGTGCTGGCAATCCTACATTACCAGGGAAGCCCAGGAACAGAGCATTGTGTCCTCCTGGAGAGGGGCATGCTGGGCGGTATGGATAATGTATGATCACCAGCACCTGTGGGAAGCTGGGTAACTGATAAGAAAGGTGTCACCACGGGTGCTGGCAATCATACATTACCAGGGAAGCCCAGGAACAGAGCACTGTGTCCTCCTGGAGAGGGGCATGCTGGGAGGTATGGATAATGTAGGATTGCCATCACCTGTGGGGAGCTAGGTAACTGATAAGAAAGGTATCACCACAGGTGCTGGCAATCCTACATTACCAGGGAAGCCCAGGAACAGAGCATTGTGTCCTTGAGGGAGAGGGGCATGCTGGGAGGTATGTATAATGTAGGATTGCCATCACCTGCGGGGAGCTAGGTAACTGATAAGAAAGGTGTCACCACAGGTGCTGGCAATCATACATTACCAGGGAAGCCCAGGAGCAGAGCATGGTGTCCTCCTAGAGAGGGGCATGCTGGGGGGTATGGATAATGTATGATTACCAGCACCTGTGGGGAGCTAGGTAACTGATAAGAAAGGTGTCACCACAGGTGCTGGCAATCCTACATTACCAGGGAAGCCGAGGAACAGAGCATTGTGTCCTCCTGGAGAGGGGCATGCTGGGAGGTATGGATAATGTATGATTGCCAGCACCTGTGGGAAGCTAGGTAACTGATAAGAAAGGTATCACCACAGGTGCTGGCAATCATACATTACCAGGGAAGCCCAGGAACAGAGCATTGTGTCCTCCTGGAGAGGGGCATGCTGGGAGGTATGGATAATGTATGATTGCCAGCACCTGTGCGGAGCTAGGTAACTGATAAGAAAGGTGTCACCACAGGTGCTGGCAATCATACATTACCAGGGAAGTCCAGGAACAGAGCATTGTGTCCTCCTGGAGAGGGGCATGCTGGGAGGTATGGATAATGTATGATTGCCAGCACCTGTGGGAAGCTAGGTAACTGATAAGAAAGGTATCACCACAGGTGCTGGCAATCATACATTACCAGGGAAGCCCAGGAACAGAGCATTGTGTCCTCCTGGAGAGGGGCATGCTGGGAGGTATGGATAATGTATGATTGCCAGCACCTGTGGGGAGCTAGGTAACTGATAAGAAAGGTGTCACCACAGGTGCTGGCAATCATACATTACCAGGGAATTCCAGGAACAGAGCATTGTGTCCTCCTGGAGAGGGGCATGCTGGGAGGTATGATTTATTGTTCCTCTATTTAATTATTTAGTAAACGACTTTCCTATATATGCCCCTCTTTGGCCACCGTAGAACGACTGACTCTACAGGCCAGTCGGAACGCTCTCATAGGTAACCTAGCAACAGCTTCTGCCAGGCCTGCTGAATCACCCACCAACCAATGATTCCCCAGTTGACTGTGATAGGCGGGCTGAGGGAGCGGAAGCACGTGACCGAGCCGGGCGGAAGTGGGGCTGTGGAACATGTGTGAGTATGGCAGGACTGGCAGCGCTAATATAAGCGGCAACATTAATGGAAGGAGCACGGCTTCTGAGCAGATGTCAGTGTACTGAGCTGTACAAACATGTTCTGTAAGCAAGAGGTAGCTGTGCCTTCTGGGATTTGTAGTTCCCTAATAGGAGAGCCATAAGTTGGTTGTTGTGCTCTGCACATTTACACAGATGATTGATAACGTAATAAAATGTCCCTTATTTACTACAGGGCAGGCATACTTGCCTACCTGACCCTCTCCCTCAGGGACACATGCTCTGTTCCTGGACTTTCCTGGTAATGTATGATTACCAGCACCTGTGGTGACACCTTATCTTATTAATTACCTAGCTCCCCACAGGTGCTGGCAATCTTACATTACCAGGGGAGTCCAGGAACAGAGCATGTTCTCCCGCATGGAGAGCGGGGCTGGTAGGCAAGTATGACTACAGGTAAATGAATATCCTCGGATTTACAGAGAAATTTCCATATATGCTGTAAACCGGGACACTCATGGGTTACACAGGTTTTGTGGTTGTGGAAAACAGGCTAAAATCCAGGCTTCCAGTCAGCAGCCACAGAACCTGTGTAATTCATGAGTGTCACAGGGACAGCGTGGGAGCCTAATATATCATACTGCAGCCAGCCACAGAACCTGTGTAATTCATGAGTGTCACAGGGACAGCGTGGGAGCCTAATATATCATACTGCAGCCAGCCACAGAACCTGTGTAATTCATGAGTGTCACAGGGACAGCGTGGGAGCCTAATATATCATACTGCAGCCAGCCACAGAACCTGTGTTGTTCATGAGTGTCACAGGGACAGTGTGGGAGCCTAATATATCATACTGCAGCCAGCCACAGAACCTGTGTAATTCATGAGTGTCACAGGGACAGCGTGGGAGCCTAATATACAGTATCATACTGCAGCCAGCCACAGAACCTGTGTAATTCATGAGTGTCACAGGGACAGCGTGGGAGCCTAATATATCATACTGCAGCCAGCCACAGAACCTGTGTTGTTCATAAGTGTCACAGGGACAGCGTGGGAGCCTAATATATCATACTGCAGCCAGCCACAGAACCTGTGTAATACATGAGTGTCACAGGGACAGCGTGGGAGCCTAATATATCATGCTGCAGCCAGCCACAGAACCTGTGTAATTCATGAGTGTCACAGGGACAGCGTGGGAGCCTAATATATCATACTGCAGCCAGCCACAGAACCTGTGTAATTTATGAGTGTCACAGGGACAGCGTGGGAGCCTAATATATCATACTGCAGCCAGCCACAGAACCTGTGTAATTCATGAGTGTCACAGGGACAGCGTGGGAGCCTAATATATCATACTGCAGCCAGCCACAGAACCTGTGTAATACATGAGTGTCACAGGGACAGCGTGGGAGCCTAATATATCATGCTGCAGCCAGCCACAGAACCTGTGTAATTCATGAGTGTCACAGGGACAGCGTGGGAGCCTAATATATCATACTGCAGCCAGCCACAGAACCTGTGTAATTCATGAGTGTCACAGGGACAGCGTGGGAGCCTAATATATCATGCTGCAGCCAGCCACAGAACCTGTGTAATTTATGAGTGTCACAGGGACAGCGTGGGAGCCTAATATATCATGCTGCAGCCAGCCACAGAACCTGTGTAATACATGAGTGTCACAGGGACAGCGTGGGAGCCTAATATATCATGCTGCAGCCAGCCACAGAACCTGTGTAATTCATGAGTGTCACAGGGACAGCGTGGGAGCCTAATATATCATACTGCAGCCAGCCACAGAACCTGTGTAATTCATGAGTGTCACAGGGACAGCGTGGGAGCCTAATATATCATACTGCAGCCAGCCACAGAACCTGTGTAATTTATGAGTGTCACAGGGACAGCGTGGGAGCCTAATATATCATGCTGCAGCTATGTCACATGTTATATCACCGTTTTCCTGTTCTGTCATCTCCAGCAGAACCACCTGCAGATGATGCTCTGCTGTGATTGGTGTGACGGAAACTACACAGAACAACACGTGAGCGATGGAGCCCGTGCTACTGGTGGCCCCAATCACCGCATTAGAGTTTGTGGGTGACTTTCTCCTGGCAGGTAAGATTGCTCTGTAAAACTATTCCCTTGCCTTTGAATACAGTCTGCAGTAATATAGTAATTTACAAAGAAATCCATAAAAACAGACCCGACAATCAAACTGCGGGAGAAGACCTCAGCGCAGGCCGATCCGCACCAACATGTGGAGAATATACACCTTATGTAGGTGACGCGTCTGGGTATATGACGGCTAGTGACTGGGATTGTCTGACAGCCGCTTGAAGCCTGAGTGACAGGCAAGGGGGCGTTCCGACTGGCCCATCCAGCGTTTCATTCGCATGCCCACAAAAACGGTGGTAGTGCCCATTGAAATGCTGAGCGGGCCCATCAGAACACAGGCGTGCCCCATATTCCATCAGGTTGGACTCAGTGACACGCACAATAATAAAGTAGGCAGCCCATAGACTGGCTGTCTGCCCTCACTCTGCTCATGAGTTGTGTCCCCCTCCCTATCTCCACTTATAGTTTTTATTGTATTATATCTGAATTATATTATTACAGCTTTGTGTGTTTTCTTTTCAGGTGAAGGCCCCAATCTCGCTGTTTATAGCTTAAGGAGCGATTCCCTTACACCACACAGGACTCAGCAGAATGTACTCGGGAGTTGTACTGTGCACGGGATAAAGCCCTTTGGCGCCGCTGGTTTGGACGTGGCAGAATCTCTGCTGTGTGTGTTCGGGAGTAAGGCGCTCATCGTCCTGAACGTTAGCATCTCTGGGAATGATGTGAACTTGTCCAGAAGCTGTGAGCTCTGGGAGCTGCACGATTGGATATGGGATGTCCAGTGGCTCGGAGAAGGCGATCAGGCTGCTGCTCATCTTGGTGTCGCCTTGGGCCACAATTCAGTCGCTCTGTATGACTATAGGTATGGAAGGGTCCTGAAAGAAGTTCACTGCTCTGAGAAGTGCATCCTGTATTCTGCCCACCTCGTGGGCGAGAATTGGGAAGGCCTTACGCTAGTCTCTGGGACGGTTTTTAACCAGCTAGTCATCTGGAATGTGTCTGACAGAACAAATCCAGAAGGAAGAGTAGAGCCTCGGAGGAGAATAAGTGGCCACAACGGTGTAATATTTAGTATTTCCTATGAGAAGCAAAGAGGAATTCTGGCTTCTGCCTCAGACGATCGCAGCCTAAGGGTATGGAAGGTGGGTGATCTTGCGTACTCTGATGCAGAGGTTCAGTGTCTTCATGTGTTGTACGGGCATCAGTCACGGGTGTGGTCCGTCAGACTTCTCCAAGACAACATCGTCAGTATCGGGGAAGACTCTGCTTGCATTGTGTGGAGTTACAGTGGTGACATTATGCATCATTTCAAAGGCCACAAAGGTCGAGGCATCCGAGCCGTCGCTGTCCAAGACCAGCTTGGTTGGGTAGCGACTGGGGGTGCAGACTCTGGTATCAGGCTTTGGCAAATTAAAGGAAGATCGTGCCCATCTAATAAGCTTTTAAACTTGAATTTTAGCTCATCCCATGGTAACGGGGTTCCAAAGGCAATAGCAATGGTGGATACCAGTTGTCTTGTTGTCATGACGGATACGGCTAGTATATACACTTACGATTTTATCAGCAACCAGTGGAACTTTGTATTAGAGGACGATAATTACAGATCATATAGTCTCCTTGATGTGTATACATTTTTAACCACCACCGTTTGCGCTGTAGGTAATATAACAGGTGGCGTAAAAGTCTTCTCCATTTCACCTGTTCAGACTTGCATGGAGCTCAAGCCTCACGAGGGTAAAGTGCACAGTTTGACTTGGGTTCCACCATCGTGTCCATCATCAGAGACATGCCATCTTTTCTCCTCTGGTCCTAATGGTGTAATAGTTTGGCTTCAAGTCAAGTGCGACTCCGGAAGTCTCATCTCGATCACGGAGCGTTGTCGGTTCATTTTGCCGGCCTGTAAGCATAGGTGGCACACTAGTATAGCATTTCTGCCGAAGGAGGGTTTGATTGTGTGCGGCGATCGGAGAGGATCACTGATGCTCTTTCCCATGAGGGTTGCGGAAGCACGCGTGACTTCACAAAACAACCGTGCACCATCTGTGTGTCTTTCCAAAGACTCTAAGGGTGAACATCTGATTCCTGCAGAGTCCATCCCACATGGGCAAGAAGACTGTCCTCTTTTTGTTCTTTTTGGACTTCACGGTAAATTAGGAGTAACATCGGTCACTTGCCAGGAAGGGTTTGTGTACAGCAGTGGTCGAGATGGGTTTTACCGCCAGCTGAAGGTAGAAGGAGAGCAGATCATCGTGCTTCGCAAACTGAAGTCTTACAAGGGGATGGAATGGATCGAGCGTCTGTCCTTCACACCGGATGGCGACTTACAAGTACTTGGCTTCCACTCCACCGACTTTGTGATTTGGAGTGTACGAAACAATGAGAAACTTCACTGCGTTCCATGCGGGGGAGGACACAGATCTTGGACCTACAAGAAGGAAGGACCAGCTGAAGTGTTTGCATTTGTCAAATCCGGTGATATATTTGCCTATCAAAGTCAACCTGTTGAAAGACTTCAGACTGTAATAAAGGAGCACCTCCATGGGAGAGAGCTGACCTGTGTTAAATTTGCTGGAACAATCAAGAATACCAGTAAGGGACATCTTGATATTCTCATTACTAGCAGTGAAGACACCACGGTTAGCGTATTGTCTTTTAACGAGGTCTCCAAACAGATATGCTGCCTCTCTACCATCAGCGATCACCTCTCCAGTGTGAAAACCCTGGCGTTGGCTGCAACCAGAAACGAGGATTGGGACAATGCTGTCTTCTCCACTGTGCTGTTCACTGCAGGTGGTAGGGCTGAGATTGAGGTCTATCGCATAGTCCTCCACGAGGCTGCTGGCTCTGTTACTTGTCAGGTCATCCACTTGGCTTCCCACAGACTGGCCGAGCACTGGGAGAGAGTAAAGAACAAGCACAAAATGGTCAAGATGGACCCTGAGACCAGGTAACTGATTCCAGTAAGGTATGGCCTTTATTAACGAGAACCTATCTGCCACTGACAATGGGGGCCACTATTGCGTGGACTGGACCCATACTCCTTACAATGTAGTCTACCACAAGGCCAAATCACAAGGCACAATAACTTTAATACCTCAGTGATGTGTAGGGTGACCAACTCATCCCTTTAATCCGGGACACATATGAATTACACAGGTTCTGTGGCAGTTTAAATACAGGTGAATTGGAGTCTTGAGGTGTGGCAGTTTAAAACCAGGTGAAAGCCAGCCACAGAACCTGTGTAATTAATATGTGTCCCGGATTAAAGGGATGAGTTGGTCACCCTAGTGATGTGACTAATTCATAGTGCATTGGTAGTAGGCTGCATTTTATATGAATGTTGGTCCAGTTCTCAAAATGGCTGCCTTGCTCTCAAAATGGCTGCCTTTGCTGAGTAGACCATACCACAGAACTTCATATGGTTGTCTAGGAAAACCATGGTTAACGGGTAAGAAGGCTTGGTTGTTAGATACACCTTTACTGGGATCTATCTAACCCACAGGTTCTCAAACTCGGTCCTCAGGACCCCACACAGTGCATGTTTTACAGGTCTCCTCACAGAATAATAAGGGAAATAATTAGCTTCATCTGTGGTTTTATGAAAATGTGTCAATGAGTAATGAATGCACCAGTGCACCTGCCGGGTGACCTGCAAAATGTGAACTGTGTGGGGTTCTGAGGACCGAGTTTGAGAACTCCTGATCTAACCAACAAAAAGTCACAGCAGGTTCACTGTTTAAACATTATTACTTATTATTATTATTCCCAAACTCTACCTTTTTACAGTGCAGGTTTTAAGGATATCCATGCTTGAGGTGACCTCATTGGTATCTCATTTGATGTAACCACCTGGACTCAAGCATGGATGTCCTTTACAACCTGGACAGCGGAGATTGGGCAAATATGATTTACGGTTATTAACTATATGTTATGACTTTTTATTTTTAAGATATGTTTTTTTGGTACTTGTGTATTATCACGGTGCCCGTTAAGTAGTTTACGCACTGTCCTATTCAGCGTAATGTCCCTTCAGCACGGCGGCGACAGTCCCTCCAGCGTAGTGTATAGCGGAACAGCGACTGTGTACGGACCTTTACGTAGTCAGTCAGAGGTGAAGGTGAAACGACTGTGACTGCGTCTGTATTTCTGAAGCTCCTTGTTAAAATCCAGTTGCCAGTTAACACGTCGTCATTACTGTTTCAGATGGATGATAAACCAGGTGTGAATGTTTTCTTTAAACACCCCCACTATCTACGTCAGCCCGAAGCGTGGCGAGTGCACGCATTACGCGTCCTCCCGATCTGTTCATACCCCCACTATCCACGTCGGTGTGGAGTTGATTTTATAAAGTGTGGTGAGCGCAGCAAGCCACTGAGCCCGAAGCGTGGCGAGCACAGCGGAATACATGTGAAGTAATGTGTGTACCCGCGTGGGGCTTACCGCGCTTTGGGATAGTTTTACGCGTCTCCTCGCCACGCTTCAGGCTCGGTGGCTCTCTGCACTCGCCACACTTCATTAAAATCAACTCCACGGCAATGTGGATAGTGGGGGTATGAACAGGTCGGTAGGATGCGTACCGCCGCCCCTCGCCACACTTCGGCTGACGTGGATAGTTGGGGTATGAACAGGTCGGTAGGATGCGTAATGCTTCGGCTGACGTGGATAGTTGGGGTATGAACAGGTCGGTAGGATGCGTAATGCTTCCCCTCGCCACACTTCGGCTGACGTGGATAGTGGGGGTATGAAATGGAGGCATTTGCTAGAATTTGACATGGAGCACTGGCAAATGCCTCCTTTATTGTGCACGAGACACACGTTCGCCACACACCGTAACCCTGTCCGTCTCACTGAAGTGGATATGGGCATGGTTTACGTCCACAGCCGCAGAGTGTCTGGGATGCTCGTGCGTATGAGACAATCGCGCGTTCAACTAACATGGAGCACCTCTCTGCAGGCGTCCGACAGGGTTGGAGATCTGGCGGTTCCCGTCACTGTATGTGAAATGCGTCCTCCGATGCTGTTCAGGCATCTGCCAGCGCACCCGACCCTGTGGACGCGGCAGCTTCACTCGTTACTTTACACTTTGCTGCCTTACTACGATTACGCTGGCTGTCACTGACTACGTAGCTCTGACTACGCCAAGTATGTTGCGCGCAGCGGCGCCGTGATAATACACAAGTACCTTTTTTTTTTTGTTACATGTCCTACAGCAGTGTTTCCTAAAGTGTGTATACCTATGGTACAGGAAAATAGATTTTACTAAGCATCTGAGAGAGAAAATGTACCTGTTTGCTCCTAACTGTCATTTTTAATACGCAGTAACAAGGCAGTTAGGGCCTGATTGGTACTTTCGGGTCTATGGGGCAGATTTATTAAGACCAGTGAAGTGAAAAGTGGCTGGTACTATATCACCGCCCATTCAGTCCCCAACTGATATTGTTTAAACTCAGCCTGCAACATGACAGTTGGGAGCTGCTTGGCCGGTGATAAAGTACTAGACACTTTATCATTTCACCAGGCTTAATAAATCTGTCTCTGTAAAAGGCTAGGTACATAGGGGCAAAGTACCAACCAACCAGCTCCTCACTGTCATTTTCTAACTCAGCCTGTAATATAACAGTTAGGGGCTGCTTGGCTGGTACTTCATTTCTTTCCGTTTTATTGCTTTTGAAGGCTCATAGACCCCTAAAGTGATGTGTCCCCAGTATGACAGCGCCGCGGACGGGACCCAGTGTGGGAGCCGGCATAGGCCCTTGTTTGCGATGTCCTCCATTGTATAGAGGACGGAGGATGTCTTTGCTGATGCACGGGTGCACACATTAACAGTGTCCTAATGCTTACACACTGGATGATATGAAGATTTCGCCATTCCGACCCATCAGAATCCTTCATTTTATCGTCTAGTGTGCACCCAGCTTAAAATAACCATTTACCTCCGATCTGCCACTGAGACAGCAGATAGGAATATTGTGCCAACGCTTTGCTGCCTGTGTAAGCGCCTGTCGTCTCCTGTCACCACCTCTCGTCTCCTGTCACCACCTCTTGTTAGGTACATGTCTGTCAGAGCGGTGGATGAGATTTCGGACAACAGATCTCCAGCCTCCACCTGTCTGTACCTGGCAGCTGCCTGCAGTGATGGATCTGTCAGGTAAGTGTACTTGGAGTGCAGTGAATTATCAATGAGACCCCAATCAATTATTAAGTGCTCGCTTTATACTACAAGTGGAGCTGTTCCCATTGTTCTGCTGGCTGCGAGTGCAGTGCGATTTTATACAATACATTGTTATTAACAACACAATTTATGTGCAGAAATATAAAATTGTAGAGTTTGTACAGTATGTTTCGTTGCTATGGTAACTCCGTCCTTTACGCACATCCATTTGGCAGTAAGTGCAAGGTCTGGGACGCCCACTTTTAGCCTCCTTATCTGCCACCCATCGGTTGCACCTTACGCCAGGTGCAGTTTCTCCTGAGATTTTTTCCACAGGGGAAGAAATCAGGCGCTATGGCAGTAGCTGTGATTCCAAAAATAAGCAGCTGCTCAAAAGTGGGGGGGGGGTAGTCAATCCCCGCCTAGAGAAGGAAATACACAAACAAACATGCACAAGGCATGTGAGCAGCGCTTAATAAATTTGAACAATAAAATGAATGTTAAATGATTTTACTATAATAAAACAAGTACATAGACAGTAAATAAATGAATGCACATAACAATACACAATAAAATGGAATAAAAATTCAAGCCACAGGAATGGGGAATATGAGATGGCCCAGGTGGACACAGAAATGAACAATAGGTTGCAGTGGGTCACTGGTAAGTGCACTTTACCGGTATTTTGGTGACCTTTTTGTTCCAGGAGAGTCCACTTGTGTAACAATCAGATGTTAGTCCTCACTATTGATCACGGTATTTTATAGGCCGTTTGGAGGTAGAGGTAAAATGTAGGCTTCCGCTGTTCTACTGGTAATTGAACCCGGTGGACTATATTGGGGTACAGTCACCAGGGTGATCCAGGATGTGGTGTCCGCCAGGAGATGGAATGTCACTGGAAGTGGGCTTCTGCTCGCAAGGTCCCTCACACTTGGTTGGCTGGATGGTATTTGCCAAGGAGGGGCTGGTAGAGCAGTGTCCGCCACACAGGGCCGGTGCTAGGGTGTCCGGCGCCCTCCTGCAAACCATGCATTTTGCGCCCTTTCACATTGCCATGTGAAAGGGCAGCCCAATTGTGGGAGCGTATGCAATATGCGATCCTATGGAGGATCTCGGGTGCATGTACATGTAGGCATACACCATCTCAGTGCTGTGTCCGCAAAATGTTGCAGGCACTTAAGGTGCCCATACACGCTGCGAGAATCACATAAGTTATGGGCTAGATCACATCGCATGGCATGCATGCAATGTGTGTGCGATGCGATCTGAAAGTAGTACAAAAAGTATGTGCAGCACATACTTTTTGTACTGTGCGATGCGATGCCCGCAGGAGCGCACATCGCATTGCACACTGCTATTGCAGCGTGTATGGCCACCTTTAGGCACATAACCCAGCCCAATATTTAAATAGTGTCTTAAATAATATAAAAAAAAATCTACAATTATTAAAAAATTTGTTATAAACATGTATAATAAAAGACTCTCTGCTCTTTTGCTGTTTAACCTATTGTGCAGTGCAGTCCCTCTTCTTCTATCTGCGTAGGCAGGACAATGAGGACGCCAATACACCCCTCTCGTGACTGAGGGGGACAGGAGGGGAGAGATGGAAGAAGAGGGGAGGAGATAGAGGGGGCGGAGTGTTGAGGACTGGCACACTGAAAAGAGGGAAGGAAGAGGAGGCGGTGCTGCTGCCTGTTCGTCATTTGATTGACAGCTGACAGGCGCAGGGAGCAATGGGTAGGGGGCGGATCCGGACATGACATGGCATTCACAGACAGCGCTACATGCCTCAGCACAAGTGTCCGTGAGGAAGAGGGGGCAGGTCGCAGGAGGAGGGCAGTGTGTGCACAGTGCATGGAGCTGCTCAGCCTCTCCATACTGCCGCCCGCTGTCAGATAGGCGCTGCGGGCGGCGTGCAGGAGGCAGTGACAGTGAGGGCTGAGGCAGCTTTAGCAGAGCAGGGAGGTAGACAGCGCCTTTTCAGCATGGCGCCTCCCTGCTTTGCAGGAGCTGCTGAGTGGGTAGCGCCGGCCCTGCCGCCACACGAAGGAGGTAGATTGACAAAAGTGGTACTTTGTATCCAAATGGGTCCACACTGGGCGATGAAACAGGCTTTTGGTTCCTGGGCATGAAATATAGGGGTATCCACTCAATGCGTTTCACTGCCAACTGCAGCTTTATCAAGAGACCTCATTGTTCATTTCTGTGTCCACCTGGGCCATCTCATATTCCCCATTCCTGTGGCTTGAATTTTTATTCCATTTTATTGTGTATTGTTATGTGCATTCATTTATTTACTGTCTATGTACTTGTTTTATTATAGTAAAAGCATTTAACATTCATTTTATTGTTCAAATTTATTAAGCGCTGCTCACATGCCTTGTGCATGTTTGTTTGTGCAGTTTCTCCTGAATCTGGCCTCCAGTGCTTGAGGCTGTGGGGGAAATTTACTAAAGGAAATTTGTAAAAAAAAATAGGTGTATTTGTATCCAGAAATACACTTATTTTTGACATTTACAATCCCGAAAATACGGCAATTCTTATTCGTATTGATAGCACATCAATACGAATACGAATTGCCGTATTTTCGGGATAGTAAATGTCAAAAATAAGTGTATTTCTGGATACAAATACACCTATTTTTTTTTTACAAATTTCGGTACTCTTTACCTAGAACGGCGCCCGCGATCAGAATCGCGGGCGTCGGGGGTAAAAAATCGCGGGCATCGCGGGTAAATCGCGGGTACATCAAAATCGTGTACCCGCGATCACCGCGATTTTCCCATAGGGAACAATGTTAAAAAGCCTAATTGAGCGCGATTTTCATGTAAAATGCCTCAATGCCCGCGATTTTCTCATAGGAATCAATGTTAAATGGGCTACAGAGCCCAAATAGACCCAATTAACCCTTAAATGTCACCCCAATTTTTTGACGCCACCCCACGATCCACGCCAACCCGAAGCGTGGCGAGCGCAGCGAGGCAGCGAGGGGCGGCGGTACGCGTCCTCCGACCTTTTCATGCCCTACTATCCACGTCGGCGTGGAGTTGAGAATAGAATAGTGTGGCGAGCGCAGCGAGCCACCGAGCCCGAAGCGTGGCGAGCGGACGCGGATACCTTCACAGGTAAACGCGTCCCTTCGCGGGCTTCACAGGTGTCCGCGTCGCCACGGACACCTGTGAAGTCCGCGAGGGGACGCGTATAACTCTGAAGGTATCCGCGTCCCCTCGCGGGGCTCGCTGCGTTTGCCACGCTTCGGGCTCGGTGGCTCGCTGCGCTCGCCACACTATTCTATTCTCAACTCCACGCCGACGTGGATAGTAGGGCATGAAAAGGTCGGAGGACGCGTACCGCCGCCCCTCGCGGGCTCGCTGCGCTCGCCACGCTTCGGGTTGGCGTGGATCGTGGGGTGGCGTCAAAAAATTGGGGTGACATTTAAGGGTTAATTGAGCCTATTTGGGCTCTGTAGCCCATTTAACATTGATTCCTATGGTAAAATCGCGGGCATTGAGGCATTGAATGCAAAATCGCGGTCAATCTGGCTTTTTAACATTGTTCCCTATGGGAAAATCGCGGTGATCGCGGGCATCGCGTCGCGGCCGTTTATGTACTGCCCGCGATCCCGCGATCACCCCGATGGGCGCCGTTCTAAGTAAAGAGTACCCAAATTTCCTTTAGTCAATTCCCCCCTGTGTGTCTGGGAACCCAGCCGCTTGCATTGACACGCCCATGACACTCCCATAACACACCCACTGAACGGCTTATTTTTGCATGCGCTAATAGTCACCACCTGGGAATGCCCAACACTCGCACCATCTGAAATGCGCAGTTGCAAAAAAAAAAATAATCTGTGGACATTGTGAACAATAGAATTGCGGCCGCCACTAATAAAGCTCAAACTTTGAACTGTCGCTGTTGGACCTGAAATCTGTGCGGTTCTCGGCTGTTTCCAGCGTTCATGAAGGAAGGTAGAGACCATAACGTGAGGCATACGCCAAGCCAGTAAACCTTACGTGGATGACGCAGGCATTCATTTCTCAGAGTCTGTGTTTCCTCAGGTTCTTTGTGATGGGTGAGAACTCTCGGCGGATGATTCTGGCAGCTGAGTCTTTCTATCACCAGCGCTGTGTGCTCAAAGTAGAGACCTTTGTGCACAAATCAGCCAACGCTTCCAGGTAACGTTCCCGCTACCGTTCTTCATATTACCCCAAGCGGTGTTTAACCGAGAAATCAAGATGGTGTCTGTCCTTGCTCGCGGCATTGGGCTCCATGTCTGTGCTGGGCCGCTTCATTCAATTCAGCCAACTTCCAGTTATCGAATCAACCGTTTGTGGGCTGAAACTCAAATCACGGCAATGCAGCCTCTGGATTCACTGAGATCGAGTGAGATTAATGAGTGCACGCGGAGTAAAGTTCTGGCGGCACTTCAGGCCTTGTGATGTCATGCGTCCTTGATAGGCTGCGTTCTTTGAGTAATTGCTGCCTCGCATAATTGATGCCTGTATTGTGTTTGGGCTATGAGTGCAATTCAATTGCTGCACTATACGACGCACTGCCGAGTTGCCTCCTTGTCTATAGGGGTGTGGTTATAGGGGTCTGACAGTCGGGATCCCAACAGTCATTATTCCGACTGTCGGGACCCCTTCCGGCACCCGTCTATAGTATGTCAGACACAAAGCCGCTTCTGTAATTACTCTAATACCACACTTTTTACCTTCTATTTCCCCATTTTCCTTCATTATCTGACCTCTGCCCTCTGTACCAGGAACCATACTTCCTGTTCACCTCCTCACAACCTCCTTCCTGTGGAACGGCCATTGTTGTGCACTTCGTCTGCCCTTTATTTATCCACAAATGCTCCTCACCGTACATGTGTCACAAGCTTATGTTTATTACAGTGGTCCTCAAACTCGGCCCTCGGGACCCCCCACAGTGCACGTTTTCCAGGTCACCTGGCAGGTGCACAGGGGCACTCATTACTTATTGACACATTTTCAAAGATCCACAGGTGGAGCTAATTGTTTCATTTGTGATTCTGTGAGGAGACCTGCGAAACATGCACTGTAGGGCCCTGAGGACCGAGTTTGAGAACCGGTGGATTATTACATTGCAGTAACCCACAACCATTTTCTCCTGATCTCAGAATTATGCTGTGCAGTGCTGCTACAGATGGCCGCATTGCATTTTGGGATATAACCAGCACCGTTGCCAATGCTAGGAGGATGATGATGGAGAAGACGCATACAGAAGTCCAGCCTCAGGGTGAGCCTCTCTTTTATCTCGTTGTCTGGTATCTTCTCAGTCAGTAAGGGGAGATAATAATGTAATATGAGGCTGGGTACAGATTGTATTCAGGTAACAGCTTGTCACTTACTGATGTCTTATCATAATGTGGCCACTAGGGGTGCTGTTTTCATTCTTTAGTTAATGTTTCCTTTGATATTGGAAGAGATATTTCTATGGATCCCATTGACATTGGTTAATTAAGAGATACGTTTCCCTCTGTCTGTCATTGGTTCAAGATAATAATACTTAATTTGGGTATGCACTGGTGCAGCTTGTCTGGGGACACATTGTCGCATGACAGAACTTCCCATTCAGATGAGCACACACTTAATGATCGGTCTCTTCGTATCCCTGTCCTTACGTCACAGCTGGGCCGGCATTTCGGTTGGCGTTCATTCTACACCCTGCACCTTTCAACTTTTGTGCAGTTCCTGCCTGGGGTGTCACTGCCGCTTCTAGCGCAGGAAGTTTTAGATTTCAGCAAAGAGATACAGACCCAGGCTGCGCTAATAGGACCACAAAAGAGTGACACCTCAGGCAGGAAAGGGGAACTTTGCGGGTTTTGAGAGGTGCTAGTCCTGTGACGCAGCATGGGCAATCAGCGGTTTGCCCGCACACACCCACACGCAGCCAGATGGGCATCGGCAGTACTACAAGGCAGAAGTTGTCTGTGAGTGCGTACTTAATACGTAATACTGGAGGCTGCTCGGTAGAATTGCGCTATGTCCGCAGGGGAAGAAGGTTCCAATGTCTGGCTCTGATCCAGGATAAATTACAGGGGTCCTTCTGTCCACAGCATGTAATAAACCTGAATCCGTATTAATTCCACTCCAAATTACTTTGACTTTAGTATTGTTAATATATTAGTTTAACCCGTAATGTAATCAGCTAAGTGCCATGAATCTAGGAATAGCTGGGATCACCATACTGTCCCTTTAACCCTTTACACTCCTGTATTACACCAGACGTAGTCAGCCAGCCCCAGAACCTGTGTAATCCATGTGTGGCCTGCTTTAAAGGGAACGCAAGGTCGACATGAGTTGACGTAGGTCGACATGGACACCATATCAGTGTACCGCGTCCCATCACATGGGCTCACTCCCCACAGCACATGTTAATATTCTCCCTCCACGACGGCAGGTCTCAGCGACACAGATGGAGCAGTGGAATCTGTAGCGTGTCAGTGGCTGTTGTCTGAGGAGGAGAGATTAGCAGGGCGGTATAATACGAGCGCACATGTTCTATCAGTGACATTGTAGGAGCACAGAGCACACTGTCGGCTCATTACACATTCATTAAGTGCTGAGCGATTTCCCCTGGGTCAGAACAAAGGCGAGAACCTGATCCCGGATCCATCGCTGACATGCGGCTGTGATAAGTGGGGGGGGGGGGGGAGGGGGGGTACTCTGCCATTAGTGATGCGGCTGTGATAAGTGTGTGTGTGTGGGGGGGGGGGGGGTACTCTGCCGTTAGCGATGCGGCTGTGATAAGTGGGGGGGGGGGGGGTTACTCTGCCGTTAGCGATGCGGCTGTGATAAGTGTGGGGGGGGTTACTCTGCCGTTAGCGATGCGGCTGTGATAAGTGGGGGGTTACTCTGCCGTTAGCGATGCGGCTGTGATAAGTGGGGGGGGGGGGGTTACTCTGCCATTAGCGATGCGGCTGTGATAAGTGTGGGGGGGGGGTTACTCTGCCGTTAGCGATGCGGCTGTGATAAGTGTGGGGGGGGTTACTCTGCCGTTAGCGATGCGGCTGTGATAAGTGGGGGGGGGGGGGTTACTCTGCCGTTAGCGATGCGGCTGTGATAAGTGTGTGTGTGTGGGGGGGGGGGGGTTACTCTGCCGTTAGCGATGCGGCTGTGATAAGTGGGGGGGGGTTACTCTGCCGTTAGCGATGCAGCTGTGATAAGTGGGGGGGGGGGATTACTCGGCCGTTAGCGATGCGGCTGTGATAAGTGGGGGGGGGGTTACTCTGCCGTTAGCGATGCGGCTGTGATAAGTGGGGGGGGGGTTACTCTGCCGTTAGCGATGCGGCTGTGATAAGTGGGGGGGGGGGTTACTCTGCCGTTAGCGATGCGGCTGTGATAAGTGGGGGGGGGTTACTCTGCCGTTAGCGATGCGGCTGTGATAAGTGGGGGGGGGGGGTTACTCTGCCGTTAGCGATGCGGCTGTGATAAGTGTGTGTGTGTGTGTGGGGGGGGGGGGGTTACTCTGCCGTTAGCGATGCGGCTGTGATAAGTGGGGGGTTACTCTGCCGTTAGCGATGCGGCTGTGATAAGTGGGGGGTTACTCTGCCGTTAGCGATGCGGCTGTGATAAGTGGGGGGGGGTTACTCTGCCGTTAGCGATGCGCCTGTGATAAGTGGGGGGTTACTCTGCCGTTAGCGATGCGGCTGTGATAAGTGGGGGGTTACTCTGCCGTTAGCGATGCGCCTGTGATAAGTGGGGGGTTACTCTGCCGTTAGCGATGCGGCTGTGATAAGTGGGGGGGGGGTTACTCTGCCGTTAGCGATGCGGCTGTGATAAGTGGGGGGGGGTTACTCTGCCGTTAGCGATGCGGCTGTGATAAGTGTGGGGGGGGGGTTACTCTGCCGTTAGCGATGCGGCTGTGATAAGGGGGGGGGGGTGTTACTCTGCCATTAGCGATGCGGCTGTGATAAGTGGGGGGGGGGGTTACTCTGCCGTTAGCGATGCGGCTGTGATAAGTGGGGGGGGGGGGGTTACTCTGCCGTTAGCGATGCGGCTGTGATAAGTGTGGGGGGGGGTTACTCTGCCGTTAGCGATGCAGCTGTGATAAGTGGGGGGTTACTCTGCCGTTAGCGATGCGGCTGTGATAAGTGGGGGGGGGTTACTCTGCCGTTAGCGATGCGGCTGTGATAAGTGTGGGGGGGTTACTCTGCCGTTAGCGATGCGGCTGTGATAAGTGTGGGGGGGGTTACTCTGCTGTTAGCGATGCGGCTGTGATAAGTGGGGGGGGGGGATACTCTGCCATTAGTGATGCGGCTGTGATAAGTGGGGGGGGGGTTACTCTGCCATTAGCGATGCGGCTGTGATAAGTGTGTGGGGGGGTTACTCTGCCGTTAGCGATGCGGCTGTGATAAGTGTGGGGGGGGGTTACTCTGCCGTTAGCGATGCAGCTGTGATAAGTGGGGGGGTTACTCTGCCGTTAGCGATGCAGCTGTGATAAGTGGGGGGGGGGGGGGTTACTCTGCCATTAGCGATGCGGCTGTGATAAGTGTGGGGGGGGTTACTCTGCCGTTAGCGATGCAGCTGTGATAAGTGGGGGGGGGGGGTTACTCTGCCATTAGCGATGCGGCTGTGATAAGTGGGGGGGGGGGGTTACTCTGCCGTTAGCGATGCGGCTGTGATAAGTGGGGGGGGGGGTTACTCTGGCGTTAGCGATGCGGCTGTGATAAGTGTGGGGGGGGTTACTCTGCCGTTAGCGATGCGGCTGTGATAAGTGGGGGGGGGGTTACTCTGGCGTTAGCGATGCGGCTGTGATAAGTGGGGGGGGGTTACTCTGCCATTAGCGATGCGGCTGTGATAAGTGGGGGGGGGGTTACTCTGCCATTAGCGATGCGGCTGTGATAAGTGGGGGGGGGGGTTACTCTGCCGTTAGCGATGCGGCTGTGATAAGTGGGGGGTTACTCTGCCGTTAGCGATGCGGCTGTGATAAGTGGGGGGTTACTCTGCCGTTAGCGATGCGGCTGTGATAAGTGGGGGGTTACTCTGCCGTTAGCGATGCGGCTGTGATAAGTGTGGGGGGGGGGGTTACTCTGGCGTTAGCGATGCGGCTGTGATAAGTGGGGGGGGGGTTACTCTGCCGTTAGCGATGCGGCTGTGATAAGTGTGGGGGGGTTACTCTGCCGTTAGCGATGCGGCTGTGATAAGTGTGGGGGGGGTTACTCTGCCGTTAGCGATGCGGCTGTGATAAGTGGGGGGGGGGGTTACTCTGCCGTTAGCGATGCGGCTGTGATAAGTGGGGGGGGGGTGGTTACTCTGGCGTTAGCGATGCGGCTGTGATAAGTGGGGGGGGGGTTACTCTGCCGTTAGCGATGCGGCTGTGATAAGTGGGGGGGGGGGTTACTCTGCCGTTAGCGATGCGGCTGTGATAAGTGGGGGGGGGGTTACTCTGCCGTTAGCGATGCGCCTGTGATAAGTGTGGGGGGGGGGGGTTACTCTGCCGTTAGCGATGCGGCTGTGATAAGTGGGGGGGGGTTACTCTGCCGTTAGCGATGCGGCTGTGATAAGTGGGGGGGGGGGGGTTACTCCTCCGTTAGCGATGCGGCTGTGATAAGTGGGGGGGGGTGTTACTCTGCCGTTAGCGATGCGGCTGTGATAAGTGGGGGGTTACTCTGCCGTTAGCGATGCGGCTGTGATAAGTGGGGGGGGGGGTTACTCCTCCGTTAGCGATGCGGCTGTGATAAGTGGGGGGGGGGTTACTCTGCCGTTAGCGATGCGGCTGTGATAAGTGGGGGGGGGGGTTACTCTGCCGTTAGCGATGCGGCTGTGATAAGTGGGGGGGGGGGGTTACTCTGCCGTTAGCGATGCGGCTGTGATAAGTGGGGGGGGGTTACTCTGCCGTTAGCGATGCGCCTGTGATAAGTGGGGGGGGGGGTTACTCTGCCGTTAGCGATGCGGCTGTGATAAGTGTGGGGGGGTTACTCTGCCATTAGCGATGCGGCTGTGATAAGTGAGGGGTTACTCTGCCGTTAGCGATGCGGCTGTGATAAGTGGGGGGGGGGGGTTACTCTGCCATTAGCGATGCGGCTGTGATAAGTGTGTGGGGGGGGGTTACTCTGCCATTAGCGATGCGGCTGTGATAAGTGGGGGGGGGGGGGGGGGGTTACTCTGCCGTTAGCGATGCGGCTGTGATAAGTGTGGGGGGGTTACTCTGCCATTAGCGATGCGGCTGTGATAAGTGGGGGGTTACTCTGCCGTTAGCGATGCAGCTGTGATAAGTGGGGGGGGGGGGGTTACTCTGCCATTAGCGATGCGGCTGTGATAAGTGTGTGGGGGGGGGGTTACTCTGCCATTAGCGATGCGGCTGTGATAAGTGGGGGGGGGGGGTTACTCTGCCGTTAGCGATGCGGCTGTGATAAGTGGGGGGGGGTTACTCTGCCGTTAGCGATGCGGCTGTGATAAGTGTGGGGGGGGGGGTTACTCTGCCGTTAGCGATGCGGCTGTGATAAGTGTGGGGGGGGGTTACTCTGCCGTTAGCGATGCGGCTGTGATAAGTGGGGGGGGGGGGGTTACTCTGCCGTTAGCGATGCGGCTGTGATAAGTGGGGGGGGGGGGGTTACTCTGCCGTTAGCGATGCGGCTGTGATAAGTGGGGGGGGGTTACTCTGCCGTTAGCGATGCGGCTGTGATAAGTGTGGGGGGGGGTTACTCTGCCGTTAGCGATGCGGCTGTGATAAGTGGGGGGGGGGGGGTTACTCTGCCGTTAGCGATGCGGCTGTGATAAGTGGGGGGGGGGGTTACTCTGCCGTTAGCGATGCGGCTGTGATAAGTGGGGGGTTACTCTGCCGTTAGCGATGCGGCTGTGATAAGTGGGGGGGGTTACTCTGCCGTTAGCGATGCGGCTGTGATAAGTGTGGGGGGGGGGGGTTACTCTGCCGTTAGCGATGCGGCTGTGATAAGTGGGGGGGGGGGGTTACTCTGCCGTTAGCGATGCGGCTGTGATAAGTGGGGGGTTACTCTGCCGTTAGCGATGCGGCTGTGATAAGTGGGGGGTTACTCTGCCGTTAGTGATGCGGCTGCGATAAGTGTGGGGGGGGTTACTCTGCCGTTAGCGATGCGGCTGTGATAAGTGGGGGGGGGGGGTTACTCTGCCGTTAGTGATGCGGCTGTGATAAGTGGGGGGGGGGTTACTCTGCCGTTAGCGATGCAGCTGTGATAAGTGGGGGGGGGGGGATTACTCGGCCGTTAGCGATGCGGCTGTGATAAGTGGGGGGGGGGGGGTTACTCTGCCGTTAGCGATGCGGCTGTGATAAGTGTGGGGGGGGGGGTTACTCTGCCGTTAGCGATGCGGCTGTGATAAGTGTGGGGGGGGGTTACTCTGCCGTTAGCGATGCGGCTGTGATAAGTGTGGGGGGGTTACTCTGCCGTTAGTGATGCGGCTGTGATAAGTGGGGGGGGGGGGGGTTACTCTGCCGTTAGCGATGCGGCTGTGATAAGTGGGGGGGGGTTACTCTGCCGTTAGCGATGCGGCTGTGATAAGTGGGGGGGGGTTACTCTGCCGTTAGCGATGCGGCTGTGATAAGTGTGGGGGGGGGGTTACTCTGCCGTTAGTGATGCGGCTGTGATAAGTGGGGGGGGGGGGGGGGTTACTCTGCCGTTAGCGATGCGGCTGTGATAAGTGGGGGGGGGGTTACTCTGCCGTTAGCGATGCGGCTGTGATAAGTGGGGGGGGGTTACTCTGCCGTTAGTGATGCGGCTGCGATAAGTGGGGGGGGTTACTCTGCCGTTAGCGATGCGGCTGTGATAAGTGTGGGGGGGGGGGGTTACTCTGCCGTTAGCGATGCGGCTGTGATAAGTGGGGGGTTACTCTGCCGTTAGCGATGTGGCTGTGATAAGTGGGGGATTACTCTGCCGTTAGCGATGCGGCTGTGATAAGTGGGGGGGGTTACTCTGCCGTTAGCGATGCGGCTGTGATAAGTGGGGGGGTTACTCTGCCGTTAGCGATGCGGCTGTGATAAGTGGGGGGGGGGGTTACTCTGCCGTTAGCGATGCGGCTGTGATAAGTGGGGGGGGGGGTTACTCTGCCGTTAGCGATGCGGCTGTGATAAGTGGGGGGGGGGGGGTTACTCTGCCGTTAGCGATGCGGCTGTGATAAGTGGGGGGGGGGGGGGGGTGTTACTCTGCCGTTAGCGATGCGGCTGTGATAAGTGGGGGGGGGGTTACTCTGCCGTTAGCGATGCGGCTGTGATAAGTGGGGGGGGGTTACTCTGCCGTTAGCGATGCGGCTGTGATAAGTGGGGGGTTACTCTGCCGTTAGCGATGCGGCTGTGATAAGTGGGGGGGGGGTTACTCTGCCGTTAGCGATGCGGCTGTGATAGGTGGGGGGGGGGGGGTTACTCTGCCGTTAGCGATGCGGCTGTGATAGGTGGGGGGGGGGGGTTACTCTGCCGTTAGCGATGCGGCTGTGATAGGTGGGGGGTTACTCTGCCGTTAGCGATGCGGCTGTGATAAGCGGGGGGTGGGTTACTCTGCCATTAGCGATGCGGACGGCTGTGTGACCGCGTCCAGTCTTGTAAATAACGCAAGGTAACGTCTATTTAATCTGATGTGAATGCGCCGGATTTGATATATTTAGAGGTAGATTTAATAAAGTGTCTAAAAAGTAAAGTGTAGGTGTTGCCCATAGCAACCAATCAGAATCTTTCGTATCATTTTCTGTAATATATCAGTTAAATGATACTTAAAATATGATTGGTTGAAATGGGCAACCGCTTCACATTTTTAATAAAAAAAAAAAAGTTCTACTTTTATTTTCCCTGTAGACCTGGGAACACTCTGCCTCACCGTCTCTGCTCATCAGTGTGGGATCAACAGTCTTCACGTGCAGAGTACTACGGCTGGCCATTATATGGTGGCCAGTGGTGGTGATGACAATTCCATCCACGTCTGCTGGCTGACATTGGACCACGTGTCTGAAGATGGGACGACCGGTAACGCCCAGCTCCTCAAATCGCTCTCTGCAGCCTCCGCTCACGCCGCCCATGTCACCGGCCTGCGTATCCTCAGGGAGGACCTCTTGGCGTCGGTGTCCGTGGACCAACGCCTGATCCTGTGGAATCTCGGGGACCGTGGCCTTCAGCACGTAGCCACCAGGTTTTGTCACGTGGCGGACGTGTCTGAGTTAGACTGCTGGGAGCGCTCTAATGAAGGACACTTGTGTGTGCTCTGCGGACAAGGGCTGGAGATTGTGAGGCTCAAACACTAGGTGCCCCGGAGGAACATGTCATCGTTATGGGAAATCACCTACAGACCAATTCCAGATTATAATTTTTTTTTTAAATAAAGAAAAATACTATTTATACAAAATTTCTCATAATTCATAATAGCAACCAAAAAGTTTAATGAATCACGATGCCAGAACCGCCGCACAAATAAATATTAGTTTGTAAGTTTATCATTTACCAACATGGCGCTCTTGAGTAATGTTGGACATCGATTGTCGATGGATACAAACCATCATTGGTTTGTCAGTGATATCAGGTAGCTGAGAACAATGGTTCTCCATCACTGATGGTACAGAAATACATTTATTTCTACTTGGTTCCTGGATACGGAGCATAGCTCCACCCCTCCCCAATGTGACCTGTGATGCTCCACCCCACCTCTGATTGGCCCACAGCCCAGGAAATGACCATCAGTGGGTGAAACCAGGGATGGTTCTCCTGTTGATGGGTCTATACCGGGAATGGGGAACCGTTGGCCCTCCAGCTCTAGGTGTTGAACCAGCATGCCCTGCAACAGTTTTAGCATGGCCAAAATAGCAAAGCTGTAGCAGGGCATGCTGGGATGTGTAGGCCACAGTTTTCCCATCCCTGGTCTATACCATCAGGTTTGTACATCAATGATACTATTGATTGTGACCATCGATGTTTAACCCATCGTTCTTTTATGATTTCCCAACTGTTTGTGGAAAACGTAAATAACATTGGGTTAGACCACAGGTTCTTAAACTCGGTCCTCAGGACCCCACACAGTGCATGATTTCCAGATCTCCTTACAGAATCACAAGTGAGGTAATTAGTTCCACCTGTGGATCTTTTACAATGTGTCAGTGAGTAATGAATGCACCTGTTGGGTGACCTGGGAAACGTAAGGGCCCTGAGGATCAAATTTGAGAACCCCTGGGTTAGACACAAACCCCCTCCCATTATACACACACGCACACACAATTTATTTTGTAGCCCTTTTATATGTATGCACTGTATACTTTTATTGTACTTATATTCACAATAGTTTGTTCTCAGACTGTTACCTGAGTGCATGGAGGCGTCCCGGGAGCCGGGGGTGTGTCCCGTACAGAAGGCGACCTCGCCAGCGAGAAGGTCCCGACTTTCTGTCCTTTATTGTGTTGACCGGAATAAGATCCCCAAGGTCCCGGTCACTGCCTGCTGCTCTGTTGACAGCTTCTATAATGAATACAAATGCACATGGCCAACACTTGCCTGAATTATTAAGCATTTGTCACCCATGAAAGGTTGCTGTACTCCGAACCCAAGGCTCTTATTAATAATTAATCCCCCCTGATGGGAGCCTTCAGCAAGAGCTTCTGTGACACTTGGACAATGAACTTGGACTTGTATCGATGCAGGGGCTGTGAGCAAGGATACGGAGTGGGGAAATAATTGACAATGGGCCCAAAATGTTAAAATGTTCCTACCGGGCAAGTGAGGAACGGGGGGTACTGTTAGACATGCACCAGACAAGTGACCCCAAGAAAGGCAGAGGAGAGCGCGAGGGGTGCAGGAAGGGGGCTGCGGACACACGAGTGGATGGATCTCACCCCAGTCTCAGCCCTAAGTCTCGTCTCTCAGCACCTTTAGCCCCTGGAGAGTGGACGGATTGGAGCGGGAACAGACGGATTCAGCATGACGGCTGTCTACATAAGGTCAGCAAATCATTTCATCTCATTCCAGGGCTTAGTAAATACCCCCCTAAATTCCATGAAGTAGTTGTTGTCTTTCCTAAGAAAAAAAATGTTCCGGATTTTTTAGTCTTAATTCTAGATTACACGTCATAATGATGGAACAATGGGCCTTATTCTAGTTCACTCTTTCTGACAAAATCCTTCTTAGATGGACAAAACCATGTGCACTGCAGGGGGTCAGATGTAACATGTGCAGAGAGAATTAGATTTGGGTGAGTTATTTTGTTTCTGTGCAGGGTAAATACTGACTGTTTTATTTTTACACTGGAATATAGATCTCACTTTGAAGTAAAACCCCACCAAAATCTAATTCTCTCTGCACATGTTACATCTGCCCCACCTGCAGTGCACATGGTTTTGTCCATCTAAGAAGGATTTTGTCAGAAAGCGTGAACTAGAATAAGGCCCAATATCACAGTAATGTCCGTGCTGGCGGCTGTGCCCGCCTGAAATGGAGCAACACTTTAATTGCTCCATCTGGCACCATTTAGTGGCTGCTGGTGCACAAAACACTTGAATTTCCCCCATATAGTGTGTACACACGGTAAGATTTGGCTTCCGATGTTCCCGATATAGGGACATCGGAAGCCAAATCGCATGCTTTTTTAGGGCTTGCGAGCCCGATGTGCGCTCCCATGTGAGCGCATATCGGCAGCCAGATAGAGAGGGCAGGCAACACTATGTAGTGTACATTGTGCCCCTCTGGCATGGCGTGAGATGCGAGTCCCAATGCGAATTCGCATCTCACGGCATATCCTACCGTGTGTACACACCAATAGAGGTGAGGAGCAGTATTCACATTGTATTTTATAATTGGGAAACAATACATACAAAATAGTAAATCATGTATGTTGTTTATTTATTACCAGTTATTTATATGGTGCACAGAGAATATTCCAACAGTCATATCAGTCCCTGCCCCAGCTGAGCTTACAATCTATATGCCCCACTGGGCAAGTTTTTTTCTGGGGAGCATTCCCTAAAAAAACCCACCATTGTGTCCCCAGATCCAGCTCATCGGCGCTGCCTGGCAAGGGGGAGCACAGGCAGTAGCACTCCGGGTTTGCTCCAGTCTGCGCACTGGACCTAACCCTGGAAAATTCTCGGGAGTAACAGGGAAGGGGTTAATCATCACATCCCACATAGAAAACAATCGGCGACTTGGGTGTGTGCGGCACCGGAGGGATCGGAGCGAGTGCTGTATATTTGGGTGTTGTCAGGGATCTAGCACACACACATATTTATAAATGGGCCCCATAGAGAGGTACGCTTGGGCTCCCATAGCCGCCAAACCTTACATTGGGCCTGATTCAGACCTCATCCCTGCTGTGCGACTGCTGTCGGGTAGACATCGCCCTGCTATAGGGAACTCAGTGCACTTTTTCAGTGTCCATGTCGACTGAGTCAACATTCGGGATAAATAAAACGGAAAAACCCCATGTTGACCTTTTGACTGCCGACCTTGCCCATGTCGACTTAAGCCTTGTGTCGACCTAATGACCCTGCCGACCTTCAGACATGTCAACATTGATGCATGCCGACCTTCAGTGGTCCACCCAATGGATGTCGACCTTTCTCTTGTTGATCCTATGACCTATCATTGATAAATGCTTTCCCATAGCTGACTGGTTGCTATGGGCAATTTCCTCACATTAACCCTTTATAGTCTGCCTGCTGTAAATACATTTCTAGTGTACTTCTAACATTGGTCTTATGCCTTGAATATTGGAAGACCCTGCCCCCTGCTGGCGATCGCTGGACAGTGCCCGGGGTGAATAATGCAGATTTCTGGGATCATTGCCATTTATGTGAATTATTATGTATTTAACATATTTGTTAGCCCTCATTTTATAGAATATACAGTAACACTGACATTCTAATACGTTTGAGTCATTAATTGCCTGAAATGAATCTACCCATGGCTACATGTCAGAATTGCAGTGGTGTCCAGGAATGAGCCGGTGCTGCCGGTGTATTATCCGTGATCTGTGATGTAGGATGAATATCTCTCAGTGTTTCCCACACTCTGGGCCTTATTCTGCTCGGTACGGTGGGACCGTATACGGGCGGATCGGGTTTTTTTATTCATCTGCGCATGCCTAGCTTTCGCTATGCACATGTGCGGCGACCTCACACCGCTCACTGACGGGTCTCTCCGTGTGAAAAAAACCTGTCCGCAAGAGTACGGTCATTGTGGGTGGCATGGGGGTGTTTTTAGGGGAGCGGCCGGAATAATGAGGAAAATTGGGTGTGCACCAAAAATGTACGGTGCTACAACCGCTCGATCGGCGAACGCACCGTGCATTTTGGGCCAAAAACAGGCGGACGCCAAAGATAGCTCCAGACCACCCCTAGAGATACCGTATGAGAGCGGGCGCCTGGGTCTGCTAATTAACGCTGATTACTACACCTGAATGTAATAAGCAATGCTGCAGCCTATTAAGTGAAAACCATTATTTCACTACCTGCAAGCCACACACAGCCCTCAAACACATTGGAACCTTATCTTTCTACACTTCTCTACATGTAAAGGTTGGTTTAATTTTAGGTAAGATTCATTCTAATACTTGCTTATATATGTCCAGGTAGTTATTTTATAACCATCTACACCCAATCAGAAAGTGTTTTTGTAAACTTTAAAAAGCAGGAGACTCAATTCCCAGGAGTCGACATGTGTCAAGTTTTTCACTGTAACACCAACATAACTTTATTTAAAAGTAAAAGCAATGTGGGGACACATAGATAGTGATTAAAATGCCACATTAGAACATAACAAATATACATGTAATGAGGGTTAAAATGTTGTTTTATTAGGGTGTTTATTAAGGTAGACAATTGAGTTAATAGGAAACAATTATTGAATAACAGTTAGAATAATTAATTAATTGTCTTAATTATAGTTGAAAGGCTAGATTAGCAGGTTCATATATGTAAAGGTGCCACCGTGCATGGACGTACGCTCACTCTCACGATCGGTGACACATGCTGAGTTTTCCATTTAAAAAAGGCGAGACCCGTCCGTGCACTGTGGCGTACACTCAGATATACGGAAGATGTCGTGTGAAAACGGACGAGACCCGTCCGTATACGGTGGCGTACGCTCTGTTGTACGCCAGTTATCGGTGTCTGGGAGACCCGTCCGTATACGGTGGTGTACGCTCTGTTGTACGCCAGTTAACGGTGTCTAAGAGGAGATCCATCTGTATACGGTGGCGTACGCTCAAGTGTACGCCACTCCCCATTGTCGGTGTTTGTGACCGTCCGTATGCGGCTGTTCTGTGGGCGGACTTACACTCACCGTCCGCATACGGGAAACGTACCGTACGTACGTTTCACCGACCTAACCAGAATAAGGCCCTCTGTTCTTACGACACCTTACACTTTCCCAGACCACCATCTGGTGCACAGGTGTATTAATTGTGATCGGTCGCACTTTCTAAAGGGACGTACACACGATTCAGTTCTGCCGGCTATCGACACCGATTCAAAATCGCCGGTCAGTGGGACCCAGCGGGTTGCCTGAGTCGAACCGGATGGAAGGCGGTGTGAGGATGGCGCGCGGAGGGATGCTGCATAGAGCAGCATTACACCGCTTCCGAGCTTCCAAATCTATCAGAAATAAACTAGCCAGGCGTCTATTTCTGTTTTTGATCCGGGTGCCGCGGGGCCACGCATCGGGATCAATCTAGATCGAAGGCAGTTAACTGTTTGATTTCGATTTAATTTCGCTTCTAGAATCAAAATCGAATCGAAAACGTGTTCAAATTAAACGGTGCGTACGCCCCATGAGACATGGCAAATTCATTCCTATTGGACAGATTGTATAGATCCACAGGTGGCCAGGAGTCCCGTGGGCAAAAACACTCTAATAAAGTGGTGTCCAAACTGTGTAACTCAACACGTTGGGCAGCCGCAGGGGTTCTGAACAAACGCATCTTGCATCCAGGAGGGCATGGGGGTGGGCTGATGTCATGATGTCCGCCACGTCATGACTTCACATGACTTGCGGTTCTGTATGGGGTGAGAAAACAGATCTGTAAAAAACATTGGAGACCAATGTCCATCGTGGGCTGTGACAGTGTTCCTAATTATACAAAGCAGGGAAACTGTCACAGACACTTGGCCAAATCCTAGACCCTGACCGTCCCTTACTGATCATGTAAGAGCCATCAGCAGACGCAGGGCCAGATTCAGTCATTGGGAGCCTGGAATAAACCATGTTGCAATGGAAATACATTGATATTGTTTCTGTGCAGGGTACATACTGGATGCTTTTGCATGTAGCCCACAGATGTTACTACGCTGCAATATAGTTTTCAGTTTGAACACACGCCACTCGCATCTAACTCTCTCTGCACATGTTACATCTGCCCTACCTGCAGCGCAGCATTGCTCAGTTCATTTGCTAACGAAGCTGAATCAGACCCAATGTGGCTAAATCATGGACCATCTTCCTGCACCAGTGGCCAGATATAAGCCATATACTGGGGGTGTGACACATCCGCCGCTGCAGTCATTTGTCACCTTCCCTTTCTCTGCCCCAGGCAGCAGCTGACAACAGATGCGGAAAAGATGAAATCCACGGAGCGTTGGCCCAGGCGGGGAGGAAATCTGCCCTGCCGCTAATCCAGAAAGGCAGGGACACAGGTAAGGTGGTTGTAGGAGCATATGGGTGGGGTGGGCGTCTCACCAGCCGCATCTGCCATGTCCAACACTGGGTGCAGGTGTCTGGGTGCATGTAAACCAATCCAACCCACCGTGGACATAAGTCGCTTTCAAAGGCTGGCCGGGCACCGCCCAGGAGCGTTGCCCCCAGATGCCCTGATCACGTTGTTCTGTTTGAGCATGTGCCAGGTGCCGCCGATTCTAATCTGCCACCTGCCAGAGGAGAAAAGTGCTGCGACTGCCAACAAGCGATGAATAGGTAATGAACAGGTCCAGTTACCTAATCCGGGGTCCCAGTACAAACCTGGCACTTACCCGCTCCTAGCTCAGTGCCGGAGCTGTGGTATTACATGTCACAGGCGTTACCCCCGCCTGCACTTTTATCCCAGGAGAATAAAATACATCAAAGGGTAATTAGTGCACCTGATATTCTGAGCTGCACTTCCCAAAAAGCCCCAATTCCCTCCCGGGCCGCCTGCTGCCGCTCGCCCTGATGTGAAGGCTGATGGGAAATAAATATGTAAAGTGAAAACTAATCACAAAGAAACATTGGGATAAATTCAGATGCGTCATCATGGTACAAAGAGCGGGATAATGGGAGAGTCTGGACATGATAGAACACGCACCCTGCAGTATAAGGACCGTAGGCAAGTGTCATCCAGCAGGGTAATTCCTACCGGGGACAACATTACAGGACTCTAAAGGCGTAGATATAAATATACGGCTAATCATAGTAAGACGTTATATAATTACAGTTTAGGGAGTATTTACGGATATCTGACCGTTGGATCTTATGGGGCCTACAGCCAGGATGCTGATGTCAGAAAGGGGGCGAACAGAGCGCCGGTCCCTACAGTGTGAAGGGACCAGGTAGCTCAGCCTGGTTTACCCGGGATTAACCCCTCTTTTAACCCAGGTCGGAATGCTGGGTTGCTGGACCCTTAGGTCGATACCTATAAAAGATCGATATGAACTATTGGTCGAAAGGGACTTTAGGTCGACATGAAAAAGTTTGACATGGTGACTTTGTTTAGGTGTCTACGTCGACTAGCGTCAACATGGACACCGTTTCAGTTTATCGCTGCACTCGGCACATTATTTTATTCTCCCTCCATCCCGCATGGATGGAAGGGCATGAAAAACCGTCTTTAAAAAAAAATCCTTTTAAAAATCATGTTGACCTTTGGCATGTCAACCTAAAGTGCCTGTCGACCTATGGCCCATGTCAACCTAAGCTATGTCGACCTAAGCTATGTCGACCAAATATAGGTCGACACAATGACTGTATCCCAATTTGAAAAGACCATTTCACACCGCACGTCACCAGGGTCGACCTGGCAACAACCTGGGTCAGACTCAGGTTATTTGTGCGATGTGACGGGTACTGTATATGAAATTAAGCATGTATTGCTCTGTGTGTCTACCCCTGAGTGACGGTGATGCACGGTCCTGCGCGTCACCACCGCCTGACTAGATAGATTCGGCATGCAGTATAAATCTAGTCAGATTGCCAGTGTTCTCACCAGATCGCTAAACACACATCGCTGAGGTATGGTATGTGTGTCAGCGATGTGCGCTGAGCGATGTGTGTCGGCAATGTGCGCTGAGCTGTGTGTCGGCGATGTGTGCTGAGCGGAGTGTGTCGGCAATGTGCGCTGAGCGGTGTGTCGGCGATGTGCGGTGTGTGTCGGCGATGTGTGCTGAGCGGTGTGTGTCGGCAATGTGTGCTGAGCGGTGTGTGTCGGTGATGTGCACTGAGCGGTGTGTGTCGGCGATGTGCGCTGAGCAGTGTCGGCAATGTGCGCTGAGCGGTGTGTGTCAGCGATGTGCGCTGAGCGATGTGTGTCGGCAATGTGTGCTGAGCGGTGTGTGTCGGCAATGTGCGCTGAGCGGTGTGTGTCGGCAATGTGCGCTGAGCGGTGTGTGTCGGCAATGTGCGCTGAGCGGTGTGTGTCGGCAATGTGCGCTGAGCGGTGTGTGGGCAATGTGTGCTGAGCGGTGTGTGTCGGCAATGTGTGCTGAGCGGTGTGTGTCGGCAATGTGCGCTGAGCGGTGTGTGTCGGCAATGTGCACTGAGCGGTGTGTGTCGGCGATGTGCGCTGAGCAGTGTGTCAGCGATGTGCGCTGAGCGATGTGTGTCGGCAATGTGCGCTGAGCGGTGTGTGTCGGCAATATGCGCTGAGCGGTGTGTCGGCAATGTGCGCTGAGCGGTGTGTGACGGCAATGTGCGCTATGCAGTGTGTCGGCAATGTGCGCTGTGCAGTGTGTGTCGGCAATGTGCGCTGTGCAGTGTGTGTCGGCGATGTGCGCTGAGCGATGTGTGTCAGCACTGTGCGCTGTGTGCCATCACTTCGCTCAGCAGGCGGGCTCCATTTCCCCGTGTGTAGGGGACTTTATTCTCTGTACCTCAAGTACTCAATTGGGAGCATCAAGTAATGCTAAAGCCCCGTACACACGGGGAGATATATCGCTCAGTTTCTCCTTTACATCAGCGACCAGAGATGGTCGCTGATGAAAAAGAATCGGTACTTGTGGAGTATCACGGCTCCCATCGTATGGCATCGTATGCCATATGTAGTGGCATACGATGCGATGTTTTACCGATTTTTGAGCATTTTTGCTCAAAAATCGTATGCCATCGCATGGCATCATATGCCATATGTAGTGGCATACGATGCGATACGATGTTTTACCGATTTTTGAGCATTTTAGCTCAAAAATCGTATGCAATCGCATGGCATCGTATGCCATATGTAGTGGCATACGATGCGATACGATGTTTTACCGATTTTTGAGCATTTTAGCGATCACACCCGATTTTGCATTGAAATGCATCAGAATGCATTGAAATGTGTATTAAACTTGTGAAATGCCCCCAAATGCCATTTTTCATAGTGCACCACCCCCACTATCAACATCAACCCGAAGCGTGGCGAGCGCAGCGAGCCCGCGAGGGGCGGCGGTACGCGTCCTACGACCATTTCATACCCCCACTATCCACGTCGGCGTGGAGTTGAGAATAGAATAGTGTGGCGAGCGGACGCGGATACCTGTGAAGCCCGCGAGGGGACGCGTATAGCTGTGATGGTATCCGCGTCCCCTCGCGGGGCTCGCCACACTATTCTATTCTCAACTCCACGCCGACGTGGATAGTGGGGGTATGAAAAGGTCGTAGGACGCGTACCGCCGCCCCTCGTGGGCTCGCCACGCTTCGGGTTGACGTTGATAGTGGGGGTGGTGCACTATGAAAAATGGCATTTGGGGGCATTTCACAAGTTTAATACACATTTCAATGCATTCTGATGCATTTCAATGCAAAATCGGGTACGATCGCATCGCATCGGATGCCATCGTATGGCATCCGATGCGATCGCATACGATTTTTGAGCTAAAATGCTCAAAAATCGGTAAAACATCGTATCGCATCGTATGCCATCGCATGCCATATGTAGTGGCATACGATGCCATGCGATGGCATACGATTTTTGAGCAAAAATGCTCAAAAATCGGTAAAACATCGTATTGCATCGTATGCCACTACATATGGCATGCGATGCGATGCGATTTTTAGCATACGATCTGCATACGATGCAGGTCGTGGGAGCCGTGATACTCCACAAGTACCAAAGAAACTGCCGGGGGAGAGCCGCAGTGGTAATCAGCTGGCTGTAGGAGCATGTACCTGCGACCAGCGATCACTACAGGAGTAAAAACGGGAGCGCGCACCCGGCAATATATCGCCGGTGCACACTCCCATCGTGGGCAATATGGTCACTTAGGGCCTTATTCGAATTCACTCTTTCTGACAAAATCCTTCTTAGATGGACAAAACCATGTGCACTGCAGGGGGGCAGATGTAACATGTACAGATAGAAATAGATTTGGTGATTGTTTGGTAATTCTTTGCAGGGTAAATACTGGCTGCTTTATTTTTACACTGCAATATAGATCTCACTTTGAAGTAAAACCCCACCCAAATCTAATTAGATCTGCACAAGTTACATCTGCCCCACCTGCAGTGCACATGGTTTTGTCCATCTAAGAAGGATTTTGTCTGAAAGAGTGAACTCGAATAAGGCCCTTAGCGACCATATTTCCCACGATACTGTACAAAATCGCCCCCATGTGTACGCACCTTAACAGGTCATGCTTTCTGGATTTCTTTAATGATCCACAGGTGCAGTAATCCATTTTTGATGGGTCAGTAATTATCTCACTTGCTTCCAGATAGAAATCCTGAAAACATGGCCTGCTGGGAGCTGGAATGGAGAACTCCTGCTCTATACAATCTTAATGTCTGAATCCCATATATTGATGGAACAACGATCTGATATGTACATTTACCACACACCAATCACATTCTGTCTATCATTTCTCTATTGCCTCCCAGAAAATGATAGACAGAATCGGATTGGTTGCTATGGGCAACATCCCCTCTTATCATTTTTAGAGGCTTTAGTAAATTTACCTCAGTGTCTGATACTATTCATTTGCTTGCTTTGTCTTTTCAAAATGGCAGCTTTCACTGTGGGTAAATGACAGGGACACTTTAAATCTGGGGTGACCACGGCCCTTAAGGCACACTAACAGGCCAGGTTTCAGGATATCCCTGCTTGGACACACATAGTTAAATCAAAATAACTGATGTACTAATTATGTGTGCTCAAGCAGGGATATCCTGAAACCTGGACTGTCAGTGTGCCTTGAGGCCTGAGGTGTGGAATCACTGGTGTATGTGGAAAACAATAAAATGTTCTGTTTTATATCGTTATTCAGTTCCCAGGAAGAGAAATGCTGGCAGCAGTAAGGACCCCTCTCCTACACTGAAGACACCGAATAAGGGGGGAAAGCAGAAGTCTCTGCCCCTGCTAGCCAGTGATATGACGCCGTGGGTGGGGGCTTCTCCATCAGAGACATCCATCACTGCTCTCCTGCGCAGCATCCCGTCTCCAAGGTCGTGCTTCGACAACATGGCTGACCACCGCCAAAGTCAGGCAATACCCGCCATCAATCACCAGGACAGCGGGGACCTGCCAGCTCCTCTTCCCGAACAGTATACCCAGAGAGACAAGACAAGCAGCAGAGCTAAACAGAGGGGCAGGGCCGGGGTGACCAAGAGACGGCCCCTGAATAAATTCCATAACATGAAATTACCACCGGTCCCTGCAGTGACGGAGCTCAGCTTCAGCCGCAATTTCAGTTTCTCATTCTTTGACCTGCCGGAACACCAGAGTCCCCAGCACTGGCTTCAGCGCCAGCGATCTGTCTATGTGTTGATGAGACGGTTGGAATAAACGGATATCTAATGAAGTAGATTTACCTCACCACAGAGGACACAGCAATGTGAATGAAGGAACTTGTGGCAGCCATTTTGTTGGCTAACATAATAGCCTTTAAAATGCAACATTGTGAACTCAATAGGACCCACTGACATCACTTGGTGTCTCAGTGAGGTAATAACAACTTGGTTCAGCCCACAAAATGGCCGCCTCTATGAGGTCACTGGTTCACAGAGAAAATAATGGCTGCATTTCAAAGGACATTTGTTACAGCCCCAACAATGGACGCTTTTCCCATGCCACCATTACTTTTATACTATAGCGTGTTGTTCCTACTCTGCTCTATGTAAGATAAAACAATTTAGATTAGATATTTTGATCTATTGTGATTCATTTGCTGTGATCACCTAAATAATTTATTGGCCAAGTATTGTCATATTAAAACCCATTATTAATGATACAAAATCTTTACCTAATAAATATACTATTGCTATAGCTCAGAACCTGTTTGCAATACACTGGAGCCCCTGATCGCCCATTAACGCCAACCAATTAGAAAACATTATCCCTCCTGCGGTTCTGCGCCATCTCTCTACAGGCTTCCATACAGTGAATGGCTGTCAGCAGTTTTATTGGTGGATAGCTCCTGTCATCAGTGAATGGCTGTCAGAATTGTGATTGATGGATAGCTCCTGTCATCTGCCAATCACAATTCTGACAGCCATTCACTGTCTGGCTGCAGGCGGATTGTGTGACCCCTACAATAGTGGTGCCCGGGGCAGCTGCCCATATGGTAAGAGTGAGTATGTAAATAGCGGGGGCTAATGCGGTAATCCCAGTGTTGTAGATCTCAGACTCCACCTATAGCGGAATGGTTTGCCAGACTAGGGGCCAAAAAGAGCCCAATTTCGGCCAGCAATCTGCTCAGTGAACTCTGTGGCCGATTCAGATGCGTTCATACAGGTCTGAATTCGTTCCCTTTCCCTAATATTCAGAATCCCTGGGAGCACACTTGCCCAGCTGTTCGCTCGAGGAGGGGGCAGCATAAAAATGCTGGGCATTCCTGAGAACACAGGTGTGGAGATTCCTGCACAGGGGTGTCGGCTGGGTCACATGACGTCACCTCATTCCCCCTTTTCGCCGATCTTCAAACATAGCAGGCTGAATAAGGCCCTCTCTATGCCCGTGGCCTATCGCACGATGTCTGGATCTACTAAATAGACTCCTCCTCCTCAGGCCACACTAACGGGGTGCGATTACCCACGCCAATGTCCAATCAGTTCCGTAAATATGTTCCCCTTCTTACTGGTCTCTTAATTCACACTTCCTCTGTATTTTCCTTTGTGATCACCGTGTACTCTGTGTATTAGTATTTATCACACACCTCACCGTGTACTCTGTGTATTAGTATTTATCACGCACCTCACCGTGTACTCTGTGTATTGGTATTTATCACGCACCTCACCGTGTACTCTGTGTATAAGTATTTATCACGCACCTCACCATGTACTCTGTGTATTAGTATTTATCACGCACCTCACCGTGTACTCTGTGTATTAGTATTTATCACGCACCTCACCGTGTACTCTGTGTATTGGTATTTATCACGCACCTCACCGTGTACTCTGCGTACTGGTATTTATCGCGCACCTCACCGTGTACTCTGCGTACTGGTATTTATCGCGCACCTCACCGTGTACTCTGCGTACTGGTATTTATCGCGCACCTCACCGTGTACTCTGCGTACTGGTATTTATCACACACCTCACCGTGTACTCTGCGTACTGGTATTTATCACACACCTCACCGTGTACTCTGCGTACTGGTATTTATCGCGCACCTCACCGTGTACTCTGCGTACTGGTATTTATCACACACCTCACCGTGTACTCTGCGTATTGGTATTAATCACGCACCTCACTGTGTACTCTGCGTACTAGTATTAATCACGCACCTCACCGTGTACTCTGCGTACTAGTATTAATCACGCACCTCACCGTGTACTCTGCGTACTGGTATTTATCACGCACCTCACCGTGTACTCTGTGTACTGGTATTTATCGCGCACCTCACCGTGTACTCTGCGTACTGGTATTTATCGCGCACCTCACCGTGTACTCTGCGTATTGGTATTAATCACGCACCTCACTGTGTACTCTGCGTACTAGTATTAATCACGCACCTCACTGTGTACTCTGCGTACTAGTATTAATCACGCACCTCACCGTGTACTCTGCGTACTGGTATTTATCACGCACCTCACCGTGTACTCTGCGTACTAGTATTAATCACACACCTCACCGTGTACTCTGCGTACTGGTATTAATCACGCACCTCACCGTGTACTCTGCGTACTGGTATTAATCACGCACCTCACCGTGTACTCTGCGTACTGGTATTTATCACGCACCTCACTGTGTACTGGTATTTATCACGCACCTCACCGTGTACTCTGCGTATTGGTATTTATCACACACCTCACCGTGTACTCTGCGTACTGGTATTTATCGCGCACCTCACCGTGTACTCTGCGTACTGGTATTTATCACACACCTCACCGTGTACTCTGCGTATTGGTATTTATCACACACCTCACTGTGTACTCTGCGTACTAGTATTAATCACGCACCTCACTGTGTACTCTGCGTACTGGTATTAATCACGCACCTCACCGTGTACTCTGCGTATTGGTATTTATCACGCACCTCACCGTGTACTCTGCGTACTAGTATTAATCACACACCTCACCGTGTACTCTGCGTACTGGTATTAATCACGCACCTCACCGTGTACTCTGCGTACTGGTATTAATCACGCACCTCACCGTGTACTCTGCGTACTGGTATTTATCGCGCACCTCACCGTGTACTCTGCGTACTGGTATTTATCGCGCACCTCACCGTGTACTCTGCGTATTAGTATTTATCACGCACCTCACCGTGTACTCTGCGTATTAGTATTAATCACACACCTCACCGTGTACTCTGCGTATTAGTATTAATCACACACCTCACCGTGTACTCTGTGTATTAGTATTTATCACGCACCTCACCGTGTACTCTGCGTATTAGTATTAATCACACACCTCACCGTGTACTCTGCGTATTAGTATTAATCACACACCTCACCGTGTACTCTGCGTATTAGTATTAATCACACACCTCACCGTGTACTCTGCGTATTAGTATTAATCACACACCTCACCGTGTACTCTGCGTATTAGTATTAATCACACACCTCACCGTGTACTCTGCGTATTAGTATTAATCACACACCTCACCGTGTACTCTGTGTATTAGTATTAATCACACACCTCACCGTGTACTCTGTGTATTAGTATTAATCACACACCTCACCGTGTACTCTGTGTATTAGTATTTATCACGCACCTCACCGTGTACTCTGTGTATTAGTATTAATCACACACCTCACCGTGTACTCTGTGTATTAGTATTTATCACGCACCTCACCGTGTACTCTGCGTATTAGTATTAATCACACACCTCACTGTGTTGTCCATTTATGCGATGTCTCATAACCCCTGTTATTATATTAGTATTATATCTGGTATTATGCCTTATGTGGGTGTTTCGCACCCATTATCTCGTTGGTGATCTTAATAAAAACTTTGATTGCAAAAAAGAGAAAAAAAAAATTCTTTAATAATTATAAACCTAAAATACAAGTTGTCATAACCAAAGGAATTACAAACAACATGAAGATATAGCAAAAGGTTTCTGGTTCAGAACTGAAGAGATCATGTGATCATGGGGAAGCTAATATCGTACGCACAGCAGGCTTCCTGTCAGTGGTCACTTCCTTTCAGCCACAAAACAATGGATGGGAGTTAGCTGAATAGTAAATATAAGCCAATAGACTACTATATACATTTTATTTATATCTGTTTTTTTATCTAATTATACACAGATTTATGTATAGTATTCCGGTGAAGGGAAATATTCTTCCTCACATGTGCTCGGACTGTCCATGTTGTACAATATATATGCAGCTGTACAATACTGTCCCTGTTGTACAATAGTCTCTTCTGATAATATCGGTATATTACCTTTTACACCAGGATCCAGATCATTTCCTCACCAGGTGCTGGCTCTTTGGTGCATTAATCACTAGGGCTCAGGGAGGTCATGAGGAAGGAAGGCCGTAGCAGCAGGACCACCCTGGGACCACCCTAGTCCGGCTGCCGGGCTACTGGGAGTGCTCAATACTGGGAACACTAGCATTCTGGTTCTGCTGCAGTTCCTCCAATGAGATTCATCTCGGCAGCTCCTGAGGTTGCGATCCCAGTGTTATATCTGAGTCAGTGGACGTACATGAAGCGTGTCCAGTGCAGAATGCAGAACACTCCTGACTGCTCTCATCAGCTGCAAACGGGCAAACATCTGGCCGAAGAGGTGAGGTAATGGCTCCTGTTTCACAAAACATGGGGTCATATTTTAGGTGGATGAATAACCCAGCCCTGATATACAGTATTTGTGTAATATAACTTACCCCTAGAATGTGCACTCTGTTATAATAGCAGCTGAAGTCCATACTGAGACCTACAAGGAACTTACACACCTGCAACAAAAAGTTATAGACGTCTCACTGAAATGACATACACATAGCGTTTCACACCACAATCTTCCAGCACCAGAAAGTCAGAAGCCTCGTATCACTACTCTGTACTGCTGGGGACCCAGCTCCTCCCAAAATATAACTCTCAGTCTGTGGCTTCCTGCTGCCCCCATTCCCCTCCTCACATCATGTCACTGCCCCTGTCACATGCAGCCTTGTCCTCACTGACACACCACTCATCTCCTGATATACTCTGTGCTGCTGGGGACCCTGCTCCTCCCACTATATAACTCTCAGTCTGTGGCTTCCTGCTGGCTCCATTCCCCTCCTCACATCATGTCACTGCCCCTGTCACATGCAGCCTTGTCCTCACTGACACACCACTCATCTCCTGATATACTCTGTGCTGCTGGGGATCCTGCTCCTCCCACTATATAACTCTCAGTATGTGGCTTCCTGCTGCCTCCATTCCCCTCCTCACATCATGTCACTGCCCCTGTCACATGCAGCACTGTCCTCACTGACACATCCCTCATCTGCTGATATACTCTGTGCTGCTGGGGACCCTGCTCCTCCCAAAATATAACTCTGTCTGTGGCTTCCTGCTGCCCCCATTCCCCTCCTCACATCATGTCACTGCCCCTGTCACATGCAGCCTTGTCCTCACTGACACACCACTCATCTCCTGATATACTCTGTGCTGCTGGGGACCCTGCTCCTCCCACTATATAACTCTCAGTCTGTGGCTTCCTGCTGGCTCCATTCCCCTCCTCACATCATGTCATTGCCCTTGTTACATACAGCCCTGTCCTCACTGACACATCACCCATCTCCTGATATACTCTGTGCTGCTGGGGACCCAGCTCCTCCCAAAATATAACTCTCAGTCTGTGGCTTCCTGCTGCCCCCATTCCCCTCCTCACATCATGTCATTGCCCTTGTTACATACAGCCCTGTCCTCACTGACATCACTCATCTCCTGATATACTCTGTGCTGCTGGGGACCCAGCTCCTCCCAAAATATAACTCTCAGTCTGTGGCTTCCTGCGCCCTCCATTCCCCTCCTCACATCATGTCACTGCCCCTGTCACATGCAGCCCTGTCCTCACTGACACATCACTCATCTCCTGATTTACTCTGTGCTGCTGGGGACCCTGCTCCTCCCACTATATAACTCTCAGTCTGTGGCTTCCTGCTCCCTCCATTCCCCTCCTCACTTCATGTCACTACCCCTGTCACATGCAGCCCTGTCCTCACTGACACATCACTCATCTCCTGATATACTCTGTGCTGCTGGGGACCCTGCTCCTCCCACTATATAACTGTCAGTCTGTGACTTCATGCTGCCTCCATCCCCTCATCACATCATGTCACTGCCCCTGTCACATGCAGCCATGTCCTCACTGACACATCACTCATCTCCTGATATACTCTGTGCTGCTGGGGACCCTGCTTCTCCCACTATATAACTGTCAGTCTGTGGCTTCCTGCTGCCTCCATTCCCCTCCTCACATCATGTCACTGCCCCTGTCACATGCAGCCCTGTCCTCACTGACACATCCCTCATCTCCTGATATACTCTGTGCTGCTGGGGACCCTGCTCCTCCCACTGTATAACTGTCAGTCTGTGGCTTCCTGCTGCCTCCATTCCCCTCCTCACATCATGTCACTGCCCCTGTCACATGCAGCCCTGTCCTCACTGACACATCACTCATCTCCTGATATACTCTGTGCTGCTGGGGTCCCTGCTCCTCCCACTATATAACTCTCAGTCTGTGGCTTCCTGCTGCCTCCATTCCCCTCCTCACATCATGTCACTGCCCCTGTCACATGCAGCCCTGTCCTCACTGACACAGCACTCATCTCCTGATATACTCTGTGCTGCTGGGGACCCTGCTCCTCCCACTATATAACTGTCAGTCTGTGGCTTCCTGCTGCCCCCATCCCCCTCCTCACATCATGTCACTGCCCCTGTCACATGCAGCCCTGTCCTCACTGACACATCACTCATCTCCTGATATACTCTGTGCTGCTGGGGACCCTGCTTCTCCCACTATATAACTGTCAGTCTGTGACTTCCTGCTGCCCCCATTCCCCTCCTCACATCATGTCACTGCCCCTGTCACATGCAGCCCTGTCCTCACTGACACATCACTCATCTCCTGATATACTCTGTGCTGCTGGGGACCCTGCTCCTTCCACTATATAACTTTCAGTCTGTGGCTTCCTGCTGCCTCCATTCCCCTCCTCACATCATGTCACTGCCCCTGTCACATGCAGCCCTGTCCTCACTGACACATCACTCATCTCCTGATATACTCTGTGCTGCTGGGGTCCCTGCTCCTCCCACTATATAACTCTCAGTCTGTGGCTTTCTGCTGCCTCCATTCCCCTCCTCACATCATGTCACTGCCCTGTCACATACAGCCGTGTCCTCACTGACACATCACTCATCTTCTGATATACTCTGTGCTGCTGGGGACCCTGCTCCTCCCACTATATAACTTTCAGTCTGTGGCTTCCTGCTGCCTCCATTCCCCTCCTCACATCATGTCACTGCCCCTGTCACATGCAGCCAAGTCCTCACTGACACATCCCTCATCTCCTGATATACTCTGTGCTGCTGGGGACCCTGCACCTCCCACTATATAACTCTCAGTATGTGGCTTCCTGCTGCCTCCATTCCCCTCCTCACATCATGTCACTGCCCCTGTCACATGCAGCCCTGTCCTCACTGACACATCACTCATCTCCTGATATACTCTGTGCTGCTGGGCACCCTGCTCCTCCCACTATATAACTCTCAGTCTGTGGCTTCCTGCTGCCCCCATTCCCCTCCTCACATCATGTCACGGCCCCTGTCACATGCAGCCTGTCCTCACTGACACATCACTCATCACCTGATATACTCTGTGCTGCTGGGGACCCTGCTCCTCCCACTATATAACTCTTAGTCTGTGGCTTCCTGCTGCCTCCATTCCTCACAGTCCTGTCCTCACTGACACATCACTCATCACCTGATATACTCTCTGCTGCTGGGCACCCTGCTCCTCCCACTATATAACTCTCAGTCTGTGGCTTCCTGCTGCCCCCATTCCTCACAGCCCTGTCCTCACCGACACATCACTGCCCCCCACAAGATCAGCACACATGAGATAATTAGTGTTGCTATGAGGTTCCAATGACACCTCACTCATCTCCTGATATACTCTGTGCTGCTGGGGACCCTGCTCCTTCCACTATATAACTTTCAGTCTGTGGCTTCCTGCTGCCTCCATTCCCCTCCTCACATCATGTCACTGCCCCTGTCACATGCAGCCCTGTCCTCACTGACACATCACTCATCTCCTGATATACTCTGTGCTGCTGGGGTCCCTGCTCCTCCCACTATATAACTCTCAGTCTGTGGCTTCCTGCTGCCTCCATTCCCCTCCTCACATCATGTCACTGCCCTGTCACATACAGCCGTGTCCTCACTGACACATCACTCATCTTCTGATATACTCTGTGCTGCTGGGCACCCTGCTCCTCCCACTATATATCTCTCAGTCTGTGGCTTCCTGCTGCCTCCATTCCCCTCCTCACATCATGTCACTGCCCCTGTCACATGCAGCCCTGTCCTCACTGACACATCACTCATCTCCTGATATACTCTGTGCTGCTGGGCACCCTGCTCCTCCCACTATATAACTCTCAGTCTGTGGCTTCCTGCTGCCCCCATTCCCCTCCTCACATCATGTCACGGCCCCTGTCACATGCAGCCTGTCCTCACTGACACATCACTCATCACCTGATATACTCTGTGCTGCTGGGGACCCTGCTCCTCCCACTATATAACTCTTAGTCTGTGGCTTCCTGCTGCCTCCATTCCTCACAGTCCTGTCCTCACTGACACATCACTCATCACCTGATATACTCTGTGCTGCTGGGCACCCTGCTCCTCCCACTATATAACTCTCAGTCTGTGGCTTCCTGCTGCCCCCATTCCTCACAGCCCTGTCCTCACCGACACATCACTGCCCCCCACAAGATCAGCACACATGAGATAATTAGTGTTGCTATGAGGTTCCAATGACACCTCACTCACATCAGTCCCTGCGTCAGTAGAGCTTACACTCTATTACCAACCACATGGACACAAACACAGTAGGATTAAACACAGGGAGAACATGCAAACTCCAAAAGTGCTTTGGGCAGCAATTGGACTCACAGACTGAGGCAGTAATAGGAACTATTCCAGTTTTGAGGTTACCCTCAATGATAGGCGCTGAATAAATGTATTATGTCACGTGTACCATTCGTTTGTAACTGAGGATCTAGGTAAACTTGAGAATTGGTCAAGAGAATGGCAACTACAGATTAATGCCAAAAAATGCAAAATCATGCACTTGGGTCTCAGAAATCCAAAGACTAAATATAGTATAAATGGCACTATAATGGAAACTACAGAGGAAGAGAGGGATCTAGGTGTCACTATTTCAGGGGACTTAAAAGCAGGTAGGCAATGTAACAAAGCAATGAAGAAGGCAAGTCAGATGCTTGGTTGCATAGGGAGAGGTATCAGCAGTAGAAAGAAAGAAGTAATAATGCCACTGTATAGGTCATTGGTACGACCTCACCTAGAATATTGTGTTCAGTTCTGGAGGCCATATCTCCAGAAGGATATAAATACATTAGAGACTGTACAAAGAAGAGCAACTAAAATGGTGCATGGCCTACATCACAAAACGTACCAGGAAAGACTAAAAGATCTTAATATTTATACTTTAGAGCAGAGAAGGGAAAGGGGGGACATGATAGAAACTTTCAAATATATCAAGGGTTTTAACAAGGTACAGGTGGGAGACATTCTTCACAGGAAGAGGAGCAGCAGAACAAGAGGACATGCACTGACACTAGAGGGAGGAAGATTCAGGTGGGAGACATTCTTCACAGGAAGAGGAGCAACAGAACACGAGGACATGCACTGACACTAGGGGGAGGAAGGTACAGGTGGGAGACAGTCACAGGAAGAGGAGCAACAGAACACGAGGACATGCACTGACACTAGTGGGAGGAAGGTACAGGTGGGAGACATTCTTCACAGGAAGAGGAGCATCAGAACACGAGGACATGCACTGACACTAGGGGGAGGAAGGTACAGGTGGGAGACAGTCACAGGAAGAGGAGCAGCAGAACACGGGGACATGCACTGACAATAGGGGGAGGAAGGTACAGGTGGGAGACATTAGTCACAGGAAGAGGAGCAGCAGAACACGGGGACATGCACTGACACTAGGGGGAGGAAGGTACAGGTGGGAGACATTCTTCACAGGAAGAGGAGCAGCAGAACACGAGGACATGCACTGACACTGGGGGGGAGGAAGGTACAGGAGGGAGACATTCTTCACAGGAAGAGGAGCAGCAGAACACGAGGACATGCACTGACACTAGGGGGAGGAAGGTACAGGTGGGAGACATTCTTCACAGGAAGAGGAGCAGCAGAACACGGGGACATGCACTGACACTAGGGGGAGGAAGGTACAGGTGGGAGACAGTCACAGGAAGAGGAGCAGCAGAACACGAGGACACGCACTGAAACTAGGGGGAGGAAGGTACAGGTGGGAGACATTCTTCACAGGAAGAGGAGCAGCAGAACACGAGGACATGCACTGACACTAGGGGGAGGAAGGCACAGGTGGGAGACATTCTTCACAGGAAGAGGAGCAACAGAACACGAGGACATGCACTGACACTGGGGGGGAGGAAGGTACAGGAGGGAGACATTCTTCACAGGAAGAGGAGCAACAGAACACGAGGACCTGCACTGACACTGGGGGGGAGGAAGGTACAGGTGGGAGACATTAGTCACAGGAAGAGGAGCAGCAGAACACAAGGACATGCACTGACACTGGGGGGAGGAAGGTACAGGTGGGAGACATTCTTCACAGGAAGAGGAGCAGCAGAACACGAGGACAGGCACTGACACTAGGGGGAGGAAGGTACAGGTGAGAGACATTCTTCACAGGAAGAGGAGCAGCTGAACACGAGGACATGCACTGACACTAGGGGGAGGAAGGTACAGGTGGGAGACATTAGTCACAGGAAGAGGAGCAGCAGAACACGAGGACATGCACTGACACTAGGGGGAGGAAGGTACAGGTGGGAGACATTCTTCACAGGAAGAGGAGCAGCAGAACACGAGGACATGCACTGACACTAGAGGGAGGAAGGTACAGGTGGGAGACATTCTTCACAGGAAGAGGAGCAGCAGAACGCGAGGACATGCACTGACACTAGGGGGAGGAAGATACAGGTGGGAGACATTCGTCACAGGAAGAGGCGCAGCAGAACACGGGGACATGCACTGACACTAGAGGGAGGAAGGTACAGGTGGGAGACATTCTTCACAGGAAGAGGAGCAACAGAACACGAGGACATGCACTGACACTGGGGGGGAGGAAGGTACAGGAGGGAGACATTCTTCACAGGAAGAGGAGCAACAGAACACGAGGACCTGCACTGACACTGGGGGGGAGGAAGGTACAGGTGGGAGACATTAGTCACAGGAAGAGGAGCAGCAGAACACGAGGACATGAACTGACACTAGAGGGAGGAAGGTACAGGTGGGAGACATTAGTCACAGGAAGAGGAGCAGCAGAACACGAGGACATTCACTGACACTAGAGGGAGGAAGGTACAGGTGGGAGACATTAGTCACAGGAAGAGGAGCAACAGAACACGAGGACACGCACTGACACTAGGGGGAGGAAGGTACAGGTGGGAGACATTAGTCACAGGAAGAGGAGCAGCAGAACACGAGGACACGCACTGAAACTAGGGGGAGGAAGGTACAGGTGGGAGACATTCTTCACAGGAAGAGGAGCAGCAGAACACGAGGACACGCACTGACACTAGGGGGAGGAAGGTACAGGTGGGAGACATTAGTCACAGGAAGAGGAGCAGCAGAACACGAGGACAGGCACTGACACTAGGGGGAGGAAGGTACAGGTGGGAGACATTCTTCACAGGAAGAGGAGCAGCAGAACACGAGGACAGGCACTGACACTAGGGGGAGGAAGGTACAGGTGGGAGACATTCTTCACAGGAAGAGGAGCAGCAGAACACGAGGACATGCACTGACACTGGGGGGAGGAAGGTACAGGTGGGAGACATTCTCCACAGGAAGAGGAGCAACAGAACACGAGGACATGCACTGACACTAGAGGGAGGAAGGTACAGGTGGGAGACATTCTCCACAGGAAGAGGAGCAACAGAACACGAGGACATGCACTGACACTAGAGGGAGGAAGATTCAGGGGAATGTGAGGAAGAATTACTACACAGAAAGAGTAGAAGATAAGTGGAATAGCCTCCCATCAGAGGTGGTAGAGGCAAATACAGAAGTACAATGTAAACATGCTTGGGATAGGCATATTGATATCCTTACAAAGATAAGGGGCAGACTAGATGGGCCAAATGGTTCTTATCTGCCGTCAAATTCCCACCTATGTTTGTAACTTTAATAATGTAATTTAGCAGCAGAATTGGGGTGTGACTGTGAACTCACCCATTTAGATGGAAGATCTACAATATTTAAGTCTCCAGATTTAGAATATCAAGACCATACTGTAAACACTGCACTTATAATATAATATATATAATATAAGGCGCATGAATGTCTGATCACTGCTGGACACAATTACCTTTTAATTCATAACCTTTTAATAAAAAATAATAATGATTTCCAATAAATTATCGGTGGCCACCTATCATAAAACGCCAAATGAATATTTATCAGTAGAATAAATAAATCAGATGAATTTATATATAACATTATTAACAAGCAATAATAGTTTAAAATAAATAGGCCCATGGATTTATAATGAGCTTATCCTCCGCGCTTTCAAACGCGTTAGTTTTCCCGGTACCCCTGGAAACCAAGAGAAGTGCTGCCGGCTTCAAATACTATTATCCACTGCCAATATAAGCTACCAGGTATACTGACGGACTCACACAGGACACCGCTATAGGACCTCAGACACTGATTGAGCCGCAGGTGAGAGACGCGACTCCACAACACTGAGGTCATTAGCAGACGCCAGGCACCTGGTGACCGCAGCCGCGGGTGACAGACGCAGCTGCCCCGGACTGACAATACACTGATGGAAGTAGGTCACCAATCTCGTCTGGCGTCTAGCAGCGGGTTGTAGGACGGAGGGCAGCGGACTGCAAGCACTGTCATTGCCCTCCTACCTCCCTGCCTGACACTGTCACAGCCCTCCTACCTCCCTGCCTGACACTGTCACAGCCCTCCTACCTCCCTGCCTGATATGGTCACAGCCCTTCTACCTCCCTACCTGATATGGTCACAGCCCTTCTACCTCCCTGCCTGACACTGTCACAGCCCTCCTACCTCCCTGCCTGACACTATCACAGCCCTCCTACCTCCCTGCCTGACACTATCAGAGCCCTCCTACCTCCCTGCCTGACACTGTCACAGCCCTCCTACCTCCCTGCCTGACACTGTCACAGCCCTCCTACCTCCCTGCCTGATATGGTCACAGCCCTTCTACCTCCCTGCCTGATATGGTCACAGCCCTTCTACCTCCCTGCCTGACACTGTCACAGCCCTCCTACCTCCCTGCCTGACACTATCACAGCCCTCCTACCTCCCTGCCTGACACTATCAGAGCCCTCCTACCTCCCTGCCTGACACTGTCACAGCCCTCCTACCTCCCTGCCTGACACTATCACAGCCCTCCTACCTCCCTGCCTGATATGGTCATACCCCTCCTACCTCCCTGCCTGACACTGTCACAGCCCTCCTACCTCCCCGCCTGACACTGTCACAGCCCTCCTACCTCCCTGCCTGACACTGTCACAGCCCTCCTACCTCCCTGCCCGACACTGTCACAGCCCTCCTACCTCCCTGCCCGACACTGTCACAGCCCTCCTACCTCCCTGCCCGACACTGTCACAGCCCTCCTACCTCCCTGCCCGACACTGTCACAGCCCTCCTACCTCCCTGCCCGACACGGTCACAGCCCTCCTACCTCCCTGCCCGACACTGTCACAGCCCTCCTACCTCCCTGCCTGACACTGTCACAGCCCTCCTACCTCCCTGCCCGACACTGTCACAGCGCTCCTACCTCCCTGCCCGACACTGTCACAGCCCTCCTACCTCCCTGCCTGACACTGTCACAGCCCTCCTACCTCCCTGCCCGACACTATCACAGCCCTCCTACCTCTCTGCCTGACACTGTCACAGCCCTCCTACCTCCCTGCTCGACACGGTCACAGCCCTCCTACCTCCCCGCCTGACACTGTCACAGCCCTCCTACCTCTCTGCCTGACACTGTCACAGCCCTCCTACCTCCCTGCCTGACACGGTCACAGCCCTCCTACCTCCCTGCCTGACACTGTCACAGCCCTCCTACCTCTCTGCCTGACACTGTCACAGCCCTCCTACCTCCCTGCCTGACACGGTCACAGCCCTCCTACCTCCCCGCCTGACACTGTCACAGCCCTCCTACCTCCCTGCCCGACACTGTCACAGCCCTCCTAACTCCCTGCCCGACACTGTCACAGCCCTCCTACCTCCCTGCCCGACACTGTCACAGCCCTCCTACCTCCCTGCCTGACACTGTCACAGCCCTCCTACCATGAATGTCTGATCACTGCTGGACACAATTACCTTTTAATTCATAACCTTTTAATAAAAAATAATAATGATTTCCAATAAATTATCGGTGGCCACCTATCATAAAACGCCAAATGAATATTTATCAGTAGAATAAATAAATCAGATGAATTTATATATAACATTATTAACAAGCAATAATAGTTTAAAATAAATAGGCCCATGGATTTATAATGAGCTTATCCTCCGCGCTTTCAAACGCGTTAGTTTTCCCGGTACCCCTGGAAACCAAGAGACGTGCTGCCGGCTTCAAATACTATTATCCACTGCCAATATAAGCTACCAGGTATACTGACGGACTCACACAGGACACCGCTATAGGACCTCAGACACTGATTGAGCCGCAGGTGAGAGACGCGACTCCACAACACTGAGGTCATTAGCAGACGCCAGGCACCTGGTGACCGCAGCTGCGGGTGACAGACGCAGCTGCCCCGGACTGACAATACACTGATGGAAGTAGGTCACCAATCTCGTCTGGCGTCTAGCAGCGGGTTGTAGGACGGAGGGCAGCGGACTGCAAGCACTGTCATTGCCCTCCTACCTCCCTGCCTGACACTGTCACAGCCCTCCTACCTCCCTGCCTGACACTGTCACAGCCCTCCTACCTCCCTGCCTGATATGGTCACAGCCCTTCTACCTCCCTGCCTGATATGGTCACAGCCCTTCTACCTCCCTGCCTGACACTGTCACAGCCCTCCTACCTCCCTGCCTGACACTATCACAGCCCTCCTACCTCCCTGCCTGACACTATCACAGCCCTCCTACCTCCCTGCCCGACACTGTCACAGCGCTCCTACCTCCCTGCCCGACACTGTCACAGCCCTCCTACCTCCCTGCCTGACACTGTCACAGCCCTCCTACCTCCCTGCTCGACACGGTCACAGCCCTCCTACCTCCCCGCCTGACACTGTCACAGCCCTCCTACCTCTCTGCCTGACACTGTCACAGCCCTCCTACCTCCCTGCCTGACACGGTCACAGCCCTCCTACCTCCCTGCCTGACACTGTCACAGCCCTCCTACCTCTCTGCCTGACACTGTCACAGCCCTCCTACCTCCCTGCCTGACACGGTCACAGCCCTCCTACCTCCCCGCCTGACACTGTCACAGCCCTCCTACCTCCCCGCCTGACACTGTCACAGCCCTCCTACCTCCCTGCCTGACACTGTCACAGCCCTCCTACCTCCCTGCCCGACACTGTCACAGCCCTCCTACCTCCCTGCCTGACACTGTCACAGCCCTCCTACCTCCCTGCCCGACACTATCACAGCCCTCCTACCTCTCTGCCTGACACTGTCACAGCCCTCCTACCTCCCTGCTCGACACGGTCACAGCCCTCCTACCTCCCCGCCTGACACTGTCACAGCCCTCCTACCTCTCTGCCTGACACTGTCACAGCCCTCCTACCTCCCTGCCTGACACGGTCACAGCCCTCCTACCTCCCCGCCTGACACTGTCACAGCCCTCCTACCTCCCTGCCCGACACTGTCACAGCCCTCCTAACTCCCTGCCCGACACTGTCACAGCCCTCCTACCATGAATGTCTGATCACTGCTGGACACAATTACCTTTTAATTCATAACCTTTTAATAAAAAATAATAATGATTTCCAATAAATTATCGGTGGCCACCTATCATAAAACGCCAAATGAATATTTATCAGTAGAATAAATAAATCAGATGAATTTATATATAACATTATTAACAAGCAATAATAGTTTAAAATAAATAGGCCCATGGATTTATAATGAGCTTATCCTCCGCGCTTTCAAACGCGTTAGTTTTCCCGGTACCCCTGGAAACCAAGAGACGTGCTGCCGGCTTCAAATACTATTATCCACTGCCAATATAAGCTACCAGGTATACTGACGGACTCACACAGGACACCGCTATAGGACCTCAGACACTGATTGAGCCGCAGGTGAGAGACGCGACTCCACAACACTGAGGTCATTAGCAGACGCCAGGCACCTGGTGACCGCAGCCGCGGGTGACAGACGCAGCTGCCCCGGACTGACAATACACTGATGGAAGTAGGTCACCAATCTCGTCTGGCGTCTAACAGCGGGTTGTAGGACGGAGGGCAGCGGACTGCAAGCACTGCCATTGCCCTCCTACCTCCCTGCCTGACACTGTCACAGCCCTCCTACCTCCCTGCCTGACACTGTCACAGCCCTCCTACCTCCCTGCCTGATATGGTCACAGCCCTTCTACCTCCCTGCCTGATATGGTCACAGCCCTTCTACCTCCCTGCCTGACACTGTCACAGCCCTCCTACCTCCCTGCCTGACACTATCACAGCCCTCCTACCTCCCTGCCTGACACTATCACAGCCCTCCTACCTCCCTGCCTGACACTGTCACAGCCCTCCTACCTCCCTGCCTGACACTATCACAGCCCTCCTACCTCCCTGCCTGATATGGTCATACCCCTCCTACCTCCCTGCCTGACACTGTCACAGCCCTCCTACCTCCCCGCCTGACACTGTCACAGCCCTCCTACCTCCCTGCCTGACACTGTCACAGCCCTCCTACCTCCCTGCCCGACACTGTCACAGCCCTCCTACCTCCCTGCCCGACACTGTCACAGCCCTCCTACCTCCCTGCCCGACACTGTCACAGCCCTCCTACCTCCCTGCCCGACACTGTCACAGCCCTCCTACCTCCCTGCCTGACACTGTCACAGCCCTCCTACCTCCCTGCCTGACACTATCACAGCCCTCCTACCTCCCCGCCTGACACTGTCACAGCCCTCCTACCTCCCTGCCTGACACTGTCACAGCCCTCCTACCTCCCTGCCTGACAATGTCACAGCCCTCCTACCTCCCTGCCTGACACTGTCACAGCCCTCCTACCTCCCTGCCTGACACTGTCACAGCCCTCCTACCTCCCTGCCCGACACTGTCACAGCCCTCCTACCTCCCTGCCCGACACGGTCACAGCCCTCCTACCTCCCTGCCCGACACTGTCACAGCCCTCCTACCTCCCTGCCTGACACTGTCACAGCCCTCCTGCCTCCCTGCCCGACACTGTCACAGCCCTCCTACCTCCCTGCCCGACACTGTCACAGCCCTCCTACCTCCCTGCCCGACACTGTCACAGCCCTCCTACCTCCCTGCCCGACACTGTCACAGCCCTCCTACCTCTCTGCCTGACACTGTCACAGCCCTCCTACCTCCCTGCCTGACACGGTCACAGCCCTCCTACCTCCCTGCCCGACACTGTCACAGCCCTCCTACCTCCCTGCCTGACACTGTCACAGCCCTCCTACCTCCCTGCCTGACACTATCACAGCCCTCCTACCTCCCCACCTGACACTGTCACAGCCCTCCTACCTCCCCGCCTGACACTGTCACAGCCCTCCTACCTCCCTGCCTGACAATGTCACAGCCCTCCTACCTCCCTGCCTGACACTGTCACAGCCCTCCTACCTCCCTGCCTGATATGGTCATACCCCTCCTACCTCCCTGCCTGACACTGTCACAGCCCTCCTACCTCCCTGCCTGACACTGTCACAGCCCTCCTACCTCCCTGCCCGACACGGTCACAGCCCTCCTACCTCCCTGCCCGACATGGTCACAGCCCTCCTACCTCCCTGCCTGACACTGTTACAGCTCTCCTACCTCCCCGCCTGATACTGTCACAGCCCTCCTACCTCCCCGCCTGACACTGTCACAGCCCTCCTACCTCCCTGCCCGACACTGTCACAGCCCTCCTACCTCCCTGCCCGACACTGTCACAGCCCTCCTACCTCCCTGCCCGACACTGTCACAGCCCTCCTACCTCCCTGCCCGACACTGTCACAGCCCTCCTACCTCCCTGCCCGACACTGTCACAGCCCTCCTACCTCCCTGCCCGACACGGTCACAGCCCTCCTACCTCCCTGCCCGACACTGTCACAGCCCTCCTACCTCCCTGCCCGACACTGTCACAGCCCTCCTACCTCCCTGCCCGACACTGTCACAGCCCTCCTACCTCCCTGCCCGACACTGTCACAGCCCTCCTACCTCCCTGCCCGACACGGTCACAGCCCTCCTACCTCCCTGCCCGACACGGTCACAGCCCTCCTACCTCCCTGCCCGACACTGTCACAGCCCTCCTACCTCCCTGCCTGACAATGTCACAGCCCTCCTGCCTCCCTGCCCGACACTGTCACAGCCCTCCTACCTCCCTGCCCGACACTGTCACAGCCCTCCTACCTCCCTGCCCGACACGGTCACAGCCCTCCTACCTCCCTGCCCGACACTGTCACAGCCCTCCTACCTCCCTGCCTGACACTGTCACAGCCCTCCTACCTCCCTGCCCGACACTGTCACAGCCCTCCTACCTCCCTGCCAGACACTGTCACAGCCCTCCTACCTCCCTGCCTGACACTGTCACAGCCCTCCTACCTCCCTGCCCGACACTGTCACAGCCCTCCTACCTCTCTGCCTGACACTGTCACAGCCCTCCTACCTCCCCGCCTGACACGGTCACAGCCCTCCTACCTCCCCGCCTGACACTGTCACAGCCCTCCTACCTCCCTGCCCGACACTGTCACAGCCCTCCTAACTCCCTGCCCGACACTGTCACAGCCCTCCTACCTCCCTGCCCGACACTGTCACAGCCCTCCTACCTACCCGCCTGACACTGTCACAGCCCTCCTACCTACCCGCCTGACACTGTCACAGCCCTCCTACCTCCCCGCCTGACACTGTCACAGCCCTCCTACCTCCCTGTCTGACACGGTCACAGCCCTCCTACCTCCCTGTCTGACACGGTCACAGCCCTCCTACCTCCGTGCCTGACACTGTCACAGCCCTCCTACCTCCCTGCCTGACACTGTCACAGCCCTCCTATCTCCCTGCCTGACACTATCACAGCCCTCCTACCTCCCTGCCTGACACTGTCACAGCCCTCCTACCTCCCTGCCTGACACTGTCACAGCCCTCCTACCTCCCTGCCTGACACTGTCACAGCCCTCCTACCTCCCCGCCTGACACTGTCACAGCCCTCCTACCTCCCTGCCTGACACTGTCACAGCCCTCCTACCTCCCTGCCTGATATGGTCATACCCCTCCTACCTCCCTGCCTGACACTGTCACAGCCCTCCTACCTCCCTGCCTGACACAGCCCTCCTACCTCCCTGCCTGACACTGTCACAGCCCTCCTACCTCCCTGCCTGATATGGTCATACCCCTCCTACCTCCCTGCCTGACACTGTCACAGCCCTCCTATCTCCCTGCCTGACACTATCACAGCCCTCCTACCTCCCTGCCTGACACTGTCACAGCCCTCCTACCTCCCTGCCTGACACTGTCACAGCCCTCCTACCTCCCTGCCTGACACTGTCACAGCCCTCCTACCTCCCCGCCTGACACTGTCACAGCCCTCCTACCTCCCTGCCTGACACTGTCACAGCCCTCCTACCTCCCTGCCTGATATGGTCATACCCCTCCTACCTCCCTGCCTGACACTGTCACAGCCCTCCTACCTCCCTGCCTGACACTGTCACAGCCCTCCTACCTCCCTGCCTGACACTGTCACAGCCCTGTCACAGACACTGTCACAGCCCTCCTACCTCCCTGCCTGACACTGTCACAGCCCTCCTACCTCCCTGCCCGACACTTTCACGGCCCTCCTACCTCCCTGTCTGACACTGTCACAGCCCTCCTACCTCCCTGCCAGACACTGTCACAGCCCTCCTACCTCCCTGCCTGACACTGTCACAGCCCTCCTACCTCCCTGCCCGACACTGTCACAGCCCTCCTACCTCCCTGCCCGACACGGTCACAGCCCTCCTACCTCCCTGCCCGACACTGTCACAGCCCTCCTACCTCCCTGCCTGACACTGTCACAGCCCTCCTGCCTCCCTGCCCGACACTGTCACAGCCCTCCTACCTCCCTGCCCGACACTGTCACAGCCCTCCTACCTCCCTGCCCGACACTGTCACAGCCCTCCTACCTCCCTGCCCGACACTGTCACAGCCCTCCTACCTCTCTGCCTGACACTGTCACAGCCCTCCTACCTCCCTGCCTGACACGGTCACAGCCCTCCTACCTCCCTGCCCGACACTGTCACAGCCCTCCTACCTCCCTGCCTGACACTGTCACAGCCCTCCTACCTCCCTGCCTGACACTATCACAGCCCTCCTACCTCCCCACCTGACACTGTCACAGCCCTCCTACCTCCCCGCCTGACACTGTCACAGCCCTCCTACCTCCCTGCCTGACAATGTCACAGCCCTCCTACCTCCCTGCCTGACACTGTCACAGCCCTCCTACCTCCCTGCCTGATATGGTCATACCCCTCCTACCTCCCTGCCTGACACTGTCACAGCCCTCCTACCTCCCTGCCTGACACTGTCACAGCCCTCCTACCTCCCTGCCCGACACGGTCACAGCCCTCCTACCTCCCTGCCCGACATGGTCACAGCCCTCCTACCTCCCTGCCTGACACTGTTACAGCCCTCCTACCTCCCCGCCTGATACTGTCACAGCCCTCCTACCTCCCCGCCTGACACTGTCACAGCCCTCCTACCTCCCTGCCCGACACTGTCACAGCCCTCCTACCTCCCTGCCCGACACTGTCACAGCCCTCCTACCTCCCTGCCCGACACTGTCACAGCCCTCCTACCTCCCTGCCCGACACTGTCACAGCCCTCCTACCTCCCTGCCCGACACTGTCACAGCCCTCCTACCTCCCTGCCCGACACGGTCACAGCCCTCCTACCTCCCTGCCCGACACTGTCACAGCCCTCCTACCTCCCTGCCCGACACTGTCACAGCCCTCCTACCTCCCTGCCCGACACTGTCACAGCCCTCCTACCTCCCTGCCCGACACTGTCACAGCCCTCCTACCTCCCTGCCCGACACGGTCACAGCCCTCCTACCTCCCTGCCCGACACGGTCACAGCCCTCCTACCTCCCTGCCCGACACTGTCACAGCCCTCCTACCTCCCTGCCTGACAATGTCACAGCCCTCCTGCCTCCCTGCCCGACACTGTCACAGCCCTCCTACCTCCCTGCCCGACACTGTCACAGCCCTCCTACCTCCCTGCCCGACATGGTCACAGCCCTCCTACCTCCCTGCCCGACACTGTCACAGCCCTCCTACCTCCCTGCCAGACACTGTCACAGCCCTCCTACCTCCCTGCCTGACACTGTCACAGCCCTCCTACCTCCCTGCCCGACACTGTCACAGCCCTCCTACCTCTCTGCCTGACACTGTCACAGCCCTCCTACCTCCCCGCCTGACACGGTCACAGCCCTCCTACCTCCCCGCCTGACACTGTCACAGCCCTCCTACCTCCCTGCCCGACACTGTCACAGCCCTCCTAACTCCCTGCCCGACACTGTCACAGCCCTCCTACCTCCCTGCCCGACACTGTCACAGCCCTCCTACCTACCCGCCTGACACTGTCACAGCCCTCCTACCTACCCGCCTGACACTGTCACAGCCCTCCTACCTCCCTGCCTGATATGGTCATACCCCTCCTACCTCCCTGCCTGACACTGTCACAGCCCTCCTACCTCCCTGCCTGACACTGTCACAGCCCTCCTACCTCCCTGCCTGACACTGTCACAGCCCTGTCACAGACACTGTCACAGCCCTCCTACCTCCCTGCCTGACACTGTCACAGCCCTCCTACCTCCCTGCCCGACACTTTCACGGCCCTCCTACCTCCCTGTCTGACACTGTCACAGCCCTCCTACCTCCCTGTCTGACACTGTCACAGCCCTCCTACCTCCCTGCCTGACACTGTCACAGCCCTCCTACCTCCCTGCCTGACACTGTCACAGCCCTCCTACCTCCCTGCCTGACAATGTCACAGCCCTCCTGCCTCCCTGCCCGACACTGTCACAGCCCTCCTACCTCCCTGCCCGACACTGTCACAGCCCTCCTACCTCCCTGCCCGACATGGTCACAGCCCTCCTACCTCCCTGCCCGACACTGTCACAGCCCTCCTACCTCCCTGCCAGACACTGTCACAGCCCTCCTACCTCCCTGCCTGACACTGTCACAGCCCTCCTACCTCCCTGCCCGACACTGTCACAGCCCTCCTACCTCTCTGCCTGACACTGTCACAGCCCTCCTACCTCCCCGCCTGACACGGTCACAGCCCTCCTACCTCCCCGCCTGACACTGTCACAGCCCTCCTACCTCCCTGCCCGACACTGTCACAGCCCTCCTAACTCCCTGCCCGACACTGTCACAGCCCTCCTACCTCCCTGCCCGACACTGTCACAGCCCTCCTACCTACCCGCCTGACACTGTCACAGCCCTCCTACCTACCCGCCTGACACTGTCACAGCCCTCCTACCTCCCTGCCTGATATGGTCATACCCCTCCTACCTCCCTGCCTGACACTGTCACAGCCCTCCTACCTCCCTGCCTGACACTGTCACAGCCCTCCTACCTCCCTGCCTGACACTGTCACAGCCCTGTCACAGACACTGTCACAGCCCTCCTACCTCCCTGCCTGACACTGTCACAGCCCTCCTACCTCCCTGCCCGACACTTTCACGGCCCTCCTACCTCCCTGTCTGACACTGTCACAGCCCTCCTACCTCCCTGTCTGACACTGTCACAGCCCTCCTACCTCCCTGCCTGACACTGTCACAGCCCTCCTACCTCCCTGCCTGACACTATCACAGCCCTCCTACCTCCCTGCCTGACACTGTCACAGCCCTCCTACCTCCCTGCCTGACACTGTCACAGCCCTCCTACCTCCCTGCCTGACACTGTCACAGCCCTCCTACCTCCCTGCCTGACACTGTCACAGCCCTCCTACCTCCCCGCCTGACACTGTCACAGCCCTCCTACCTCCCCGCCTGACACTGTCACAGCTCTCCTACCTCCCTGCCTGACACTGTCACAGCCCTCCTACCTCCCTGCCTGATATGGTCATACCCCTCCTACCTCCCTGCCTGACACTGTCACAGCCCTCCTACCTCCCTGCCTGACACTGTCACAGCCCTCCTACCTCCCTGCCTGATACTGTCACAGCCCTCCTACCTCCCTGCCTGATATGGTCATACCCCTCCTACCTCCCTGCCTGACACTGTCACAGCCCTCCTACCTCCCTGCCCGACACTGTCACAGCCCTCCTACCTCCCTGCCTGACACTGTCACAGCCCTCCTACCTCCCTGCCTGACACGGTCACAACCCTCCTACCTCCCTGCCTGACACTGTCACAGCCCTCCTACCTCCCTGTCTGACACTGTCACAGCCCTCCTACCTCCCCGCCGGACACTGTCACAGCCCTTCTACCTCCCCGCCTGACACTGTCACAGCCCTCCTACCTCCCCGCCTGACACTGTCAGAATACATCCAGGTATTTGCGTTGAGCAGTGATCAGACATTCATGCACCTACTGTATATTATAAGCGCAGTGTTGACAGTATGGTCGTAGTAATAGGAACTACTAGACCAACTGTACAGTTACCTGCTCCAGGTTCCCCTGTCCGACCTACATCAGAATTAGGAATATAGCAGAAATAACAGAGACGCTGAGTTCCTATTCCAACACCCCCCCAGCAACCATTTTGTTTTATACCAAAGCTGGTAGCGGGCACCGCTGTCCTGCCAGCCATCAGCAGCATACAGGCTCCCACCCATTCTCTATAGAACTTTCCTGCCTACCACCAGCCCCAGCGACTACTCACCGCCTCTGTGTTAGCGGTCACCCGGATCCCTGGGGCCGTTAGGGAAATCTGCGCCGACTGGCTGAGGACCTCTGGGAACATCATAATATAATTGAAGAGAAGAAGCCATTCTCCCTGTGTGGTAAAATAGAAGACGTGAGCTGGTTCTGTGCAATCCCGAATAGATGGCCTGTCATCGTGTGTAGAGCGATCAGCGATTTAATGCAGCAGACACTGAGTGATTGACAGGTTGGGCTTTGCAGAAATGCAGTGTGTGGATTGGTTGAGTCCCACATAAGGGGAGGGGCCTGGGAAAGCCGAATGTTCTCACCTCCTCACTCAGGCTGGAATAGTCGATCTCTTCAGCTGACGGGAACGCGGGATACAAGCCTGAAATAAGAAGAATGCTGGTCACCTGACCATACTCAATCACTGTTACCCAGCAACGCACTTGACTGGCAGGGCTTTGTACCTTGGCGGACAGCGCTGTCATAGCTATCAAACATGGTGGACAGGCGAGCGCAGTTATACATCACAAACGCCCCACTCTTTGTTCCTTTTGTGGTTATGTTTGTGTCCTCTACGTCCACAGTTACCTGAATGCAAAACACAAACAAAAACCCCATTATTAGACTTTTATATTTCCTCTTTTTTTAATAAACGTGAAAGGTCCGTTCTCTACTGACCATCCAAATATACCATGTCATTTCATTTTGTACAATGCAAAGTGCGGTAGCCAATAGCAACCAGTCAGAGGATGCTGGCTATTTTTTATCTTAGCATGGTTTAGAACGGGGGGGGGGGGGGGGGGGGGGGGAGGTTCCCCATCCCTGGTTTAGAACATGAAAGGCAACATGTGATTGGATGCTGCAGGTTACAGAACACACAAAACACATGGTTCCTAAACAAGAGATCGGAGACTTCTGTAAACATGGCTGAACTGGCGTCTCCGAGCAATAATCTCAAGAACTGGATGTTACCTGGGTGCGATGGGGGGTCGCCATTAGCTCGAACCTGACTGCGGCGGATGTTATAGAGGTGATGATTTCATCCCAGCTGTCACCTGGCAGAGAACAAGTAAACAAGCAGCCGCTGTTACAGTGAAAGGAAAGACTCAACCAGAATGAATATTGGGTCAGCTGACAAAATGGCCGACTGTGAAAGTAACAAGGTAACGGGTAACATTAAGCGATGTGCAGGGCAGTTCCAGTTGGGGGAACACTGAGAGCAGGAATAGCCAATGGAAGGCTACGTGTACAATGGCAACAACTCGAGAACATTCGCCATGACGGTGCGGGGAGGGAGGTCCAGGGGCATACGGGGGCCACCACATGTCCTGCCCTGTGCTGTGTAACTGAATGAGAGGTTCCTTATACACTACATAAACTCTGCGGAGAGACATACTATACGTTACCTTGTACGCTCGCGCCGTACTTCATGACTGAGACTTCTCGCATCTGAGATTTTCGGAGACTGCAGAAGAGAAGAACACAAATGTATTGATTTGACAGATAATCAGCAGATAAAGTACAGCAACGCCCTGATTCAACATCGAGCCTTAGCGCTCAATGTATTCTCTCCCTGCTCCAGGAGATCCAGCCGAAGCACCGTCCCACATCTGATACTGGTTGGAGAGCAGTCACTTAAGTTGCTGTGACATCACTCACACTGGGTCTGATGCAGGAAGCTCATTACTGATAACAGATGGGGGATCGTACACAGTGGTCGTATGGAATTATATACCTGCGGAGTTTATTCTAACTGAATATGACCATCGTGTACCATCACCCAGAAATGAGCTTCCCGCATCAGACCCAGGGTGAGTTACTATATAATCTCAAATACAGAAATATTAAAAGAATATATATATATAAAAAAAAAAAAGAGATCCATAAATAATAGTAGTTATTATTCTGATTATTAACAGGATTAAATGGAACTGAAAAAAAGCTACGTTCCTCCCGTATTATAGTTCTGTTCCCAAGCGATGTATATTTGGCTCTGGAACCCACTTACTGATAATACTGAGGGCCACTGATGGGTGATGGGAAATGGAGAACTTTCACCGGTCCGCAGATCAAAAGCTTCTGCAACATAATGAGAGAATACATCAGTTTTAGCCACAAGCCGCCTCCTCTGCTCACACTGACACACCCAGAACATGCCCATTGTCTGATTGGATCTCAGCAGCAGGGCTGCCATCAGAAAATGTGGGGCCCAAGGCTGACAAAATTGTAAGGGCCCCCCTCTCCCAGGGAGCATAGGTGGATGGTGGTGGCAGAGGTGGGAGGAGCTACAACGGGGGTGGGTATCTATTTGTGCATGACCTAATATAAGTGTAAATGCCTACTTCAACCACTGCACAGTCTGCAAACAGCCAGCCCGACTCCCGGGACACACATGAAGATGGGAGAGCTCGAGAGGTTTCATTTACATTGCCGTCCCGTATTGCTTCCCTCCTCTTTGAGGCCCAACATCTCCTGACCGCCCCTGTCTCCTTCCCTCACCCCTTCCATTACTAATACCTATACAACATTAATGTACTTAACTCGCGAGCTTTTTGTTATTCAGTCACACTGTCCTTTAATACATTTCAAAATGCTGACATACCCAGGATTTAAACCCATCACCTGTGGCATAAATCCTCATTGCAGCTGATCAGATCTATGTAGTGCGTGACTGTAAGTTAATGGATATTGCTGCACACTACATAGATCTGATCAATGGCAATGTTAAATACAATTATTATTTTATACCTTGTACATGTAGCTTCATCGAATTAGAAATCCCATCATTTTTATGAAAGATCAATTAGGTCAATGAGTAGGGTGTATGACTGGAATGAAACAAGCTATGGGTTCAGATCCTGGATATGGCAGTATATTGAAATTTGTGTATAAAACGTGTTACGGAGCATCACAGCATGGGGCTCACTCTGCCATCGCTCTTCTGCCTCTTGTGTCGCCATGTGGCTTAAGCAGTGGTGAATTGGCTCCTCACTCTGATCGAGGTCCCCCCTGTTCAGCTAGATATCGGCCTGTACCTAGTACCTGAGTGGTCGGGGCTCCAGGCTCCAGCAATCTCCAGAGAAGGTTCAGCTTCTGCTGGTGAAACTCCTCCACACAGCTGACAACATGTAGCACAATGCAGGGCGCCGCTGTCTTCTGCTCAGGGTGGGAAACAAAACACAGAGACAGATAGCGGAGAACTGTACGGGGGCCTGATGTTCTGTGCTCCCATACATTTACTGGCTGCACCAACATGGACCGGGAGGTCTGGGGCCGAACCATGGGAAGCCTGTGTGCAGTGTATAATATACAAGGGGTATTCAGGCCCTGGCAGTGCCACAAGATGGCACTCGAGGATGCTTCAGTGCCATTCGTGGGTCTAGTCCCTGTCCTGTGACACCAGCTTAGGCCGGATATACCTGTATTTATCACAGCCGCTGAATAAGTCCACTGCAAATTTGCGGCCGTGCAATCAGGTCTGAATAAGGCCCATAGTGGGGTCAGTTCCGGGTGCAGAACTGACACGTCCCAGCATGCACCACACATCCTGCACCCGCTATACCCCCAGAGGGTAATACACATGCGTTGTACTTACATAGTTACATAGTAGGTGAGGCTGAATAAAGACTTGCGTCCATCTAGTTCAACCTATGTTTATAGTAGCTAATCCCTTGTTGTATGGTATGTTATGATATTTTAAAGACAGATTATGTTACTTATTCCTACCCGTGGATGTTTTTAACCAATAAATGTTTTTTCAACCTTATTTTACATGTATTTATAGTGGCTGCCGACACCACTTCTCCAGGAAGAGAGTTCAAAGTTTGTCTGCTCTGACTGTAAAGAAATGTTTTCTTCTACATGAACAAAATCCTTTTTCTTCTAATCTAAACTCGTGCCCTCGCGTCCTAGATCCCTTTCTAGTAGAAAAAAGGGTGTGTGACAGTTCCTTATATTGGCCCCTGATATATTTGTACATGTTGAGCATGTCCCCCCTTAATCGTTTCTTCTCTAGAGTAAATATTCCCAGCTTGCTTAATCTCTCCTCGTAGCTTAAATTCTCCATTCCCCTAATAAGCTTTGTTGCTCTTCTTTGGATTTTTTCTAATTCTATGATGTCCTTTTTATAGTGTGGGGCCCAGAATTGTACTCCGTATTCGAGGTGCGGTCTAACCAATGCTTTGTAAAGAGGCATAATTACTTTTGAGTCCCTAGTTTCCATGCCCTTTTAATACATGCTATAATTCTGTTGGCCTTTTTTGTTGCTATATTACATTATATTACTTACCACTCGCTTTTGGACAGATCTCTGTAGTCTCGCTACGTGGGCCAGATCTCCGTATACACTGGACAAAGAAGGAGATCACATAAAGTGCCAACCCCCTCACACACCCACATCACCAGCACCAGCATGCCACCCTCTACCCCCAAACACCCACATCCCCAGCACCAGCGTGCCACCCTCTACCCCCTCACACACCCATATCACCAGCATGCCACCCTCTACCCCCAAACACCCACATCACCAGCACCAGCGTGCCACCCTCTACCCCCTCACACACCCATATCACCAGCATGCCACCCTCTACCCCCAAACACCCACATCACCAGCACCAGCGTGCCACCCTCTACCCCCTCACACACCCATATCACCAGCATGCCACCCTCTACCCCCAAACACCCACATCACCAGCACCAGCGTGCCAACCTCTACCCCCTCACACACCCATATCACCAGCATGCCACCCTCTACCCCCAAACACCCACATCACCAGCACCAGCGTGCCACCCTCTACCCCCTCACACACCCACATCACCAGTTCGTCACCCTCATGTGGCCCCATAGGTGTGTCTGGCACTGGAGATCTTCCGATCCACCACTGACAACACCGTCAGCGATATCCTCAGTCATCATCTGCAGGATGACAAAGGACTTCGCTGGTGAGAGCCCTGCTGCAGAATGCCCCTGCCCGGTCCCCGTCGCTGCGGATCTCACTGTGCAATGGAATAGATTTGTGCTATATAATTTATAAATGCATCCTTCAAAACACAATTAGGCCGCATGTAAGCGTTTGCTTTGACTGAATGTAGTACCTTCATTTAGACAGCAGGTGTCACTGGTGGTATAAAAAGTCTGCAACCCAGGCTCTAAACCAAGCAACAGCGACACCTGTAGACAACGAGAAGACACTGCAACTATCAAAGCAAAATGAACAAAGGTATTTGTATAAAGGGTCCGTGCTGGCTTTACAATAGTATACAGTGATCAGTGGAACTTATTATTGCAGCAACCACATTACTAGAACCATGCAGCATCATTGCCGCAGGAGCAAGAGATATAAGATCCCTGACTGGATGCACCATTGTCACACCAGCTTTTTATATATATAAAATCCAGCAGTGCACACACTCTCCATATAATTAACAGATATTTTCCTTCATATAAATAGATTGTTCTCACTGGACCATCTTATCTTTTTTGATGATCTGTTTTGATGATCTACACGTCCGACAGCAAATTGGTGCAAATCTCTCAATCAAACTGATTTATTTCTGCCCCTGATGAAGTCATGCTATTGACGAAACGCGTCGGGCTTCCTACACCAACTTGATGATCACCACTGTCAATATCCTGAAAGGATTCCCTATTACTGTACCTTGTGATTTTATTGAAAGTTGTATACACAATTTGTTATTAAATACTTTTTACTTCATAGCGCCCTCTGAACCTTTATTTCTGTCATTTCTATTGTTGGATTCCGCCTAACAGGGGATCCTCAGCGGTGCAATTCACGGCTTACCTTGGAAGGTGTCCAGATTCGGGTCATACCCCTGCAGACACAAGATTTGGTCCTCTGCATAAGATTTCAGTGGGACGCTGAAGAGGGCACGTTGGGGACCCTCCTCTCCTGGTTGTCCTGGGTCCGTGCTGGTGAGAACGTTCCCCTTCAGGTAGTCTTCATAACCTGAAATAGTCTTCTCTAGAATGTCTGGTTCTTCAGTACGAGGCCAGGAGACCCCCAGTTGGTATAAGAATGTTGCCACCTCCTCACTGTGCCCTGCCGGAACCAGATGTACCTCATCTCTAGGGTTACAGAGAGAAATCAGCTTACAGGGGAAAACTGCATAAAATTACAATGAAGATATAGAACAACATTATAAAGTAGTTCTCTGGGTCAGAGAATGCACCATGTAAACAAATAGGAATGTTAGTTTTACAGTAAGACAAAAACACACATTAAATAACATTCAGAGGACCAGATCCACTTTAGGGGGCCGCTAGTCTGAACTGAAATACCAAACTATCTCCAAATAAAACATTTAAAACCTAAACATAACATATTCATTTGTTGACGCAATAATGGGGTTTTCGTGTTTACTGCACGGGTCATTGCCCCCTAACTGTGGGTGCGAAAATTTGACCCCCACCGCCCGCTCACTAGTAATGGAGGAAGTTACAGACCCTCTCGATCTGAGCACCTCAGCCAGATGATCTGCAATCAGCACGGCCCGCAGGTGGCTGAGTATAAAGGTGTCCAGGCTGTCACAGGCGTGCAGAGGAGCACAATTTAGGAGAATAACGTTCTGCGCACTGCCTGTCGCACAGGGAGGCGGCCTCAGATATGGAGAAAAGTCTCTGAGGACCTGACGGAAAACAGCCAGCCTGTCTAGCTGCACGACGAGCCCGGCCTCAGACTGCTGGCACCTCCTGATAGGGGGGACCCCCCGGACATTTATGGACATCAGTTTTTGCAGAAGTTCATCAGGCACCTGCACAGGATAATAAAAAAAAAAAAAAAATACACAATTGAGTTGGTAACACAACTACAATAGTACTACAGCATATGACAAAACACTGCGTCACGTTTCAGTGATGTCATTAGCGCTACGGGAATGGTACAGTACGTGGCATGCTATGACCAGTCCCGCTGAAGAGGGTATGTTACAGTACTATATTCCTAAAATATGATCTGACTAATATAAATCATTGACATGAATACTGAAATCATTCCAAAGCCAGCAGATTTCATTCATTTACACCAGAGGTGGTCGACCGCGGACATGAGTCCAACCATAGCTGAAGATGCGGATGTCACTGTGACACCAATAGCCAATAGGTGTCAGGCAGGGGAGGTCACACGCCTCCATTCCCACTGTGCTGCTTCCGAAGAGCTGTGATGAGCGGTGACGCGGAGCAGGGCCGGCTGCGGTGGGAGACTGTGCAACCGTCGGCAGGACCATGTCACCAACCACAGCCTCCAACCACGCAGAGGGTGCTGTTCAACTTATGGTGTGTACCGTGAGATGCGAGTCCTGACGCGATCAGATCGCATCGGGACTCGCATCTCACGGCATGCCAGAGGGGCACAATTTAAACAGTATAGTGCAGATCTGCCCTCTCTATCTGGCTGCTGATATGCGCTCACACGGGAGCGCGCATCGGCAGCCCTAAAATAGCATGCGATTTGGCTTCCGATGTTCCCTATATCAGGAACATCGGAAGCCAAATCTAACCGTGTGTGCACACTATTACAATGGTATAAAAAAAAATGATGGCTCAAGTCTGACAGCTCGGCCTTTATGGAGAAAGGAGAGGGGTGGGGGGGGGGGGCTAATTTAATATAGATTTTATTTTATTTTTTGTGGGGGAAGTTCTTTTTCCTGTGTGGGACAATGTGTTTATTACTATGGGGGCCAATGTGTTATTTCAGCTGAGACAGTCCATACGCTCTGTGTGACAATGCTACGCCCCCATTTTGTTGCACCACACCCCCTTTTTGCGGCACACATCTGCAGCGCACGCTAATGTTCCGCGCGGGTAGATCACGATAGCTTTTCAGATATTAAAGTAGATCACCGACCCAAGAGTCTAGCCACCCATGATTTACGCTCTCATTCAAACAGGCAGGTGACCCATTGCTCGTATGGTGTGGTGTACTATAACCCCCAGCATGTTCTGCCCACCATTACAACAACGTACTCATACTACCTCATATATAGGGGTACCACACATCTGGGATTACTTCAGACCGGAGCCCGGAGGGGAATAGGCAGCTACTACTCAGCCAAGCCTGACAATCTGTGGCTTTCCAGCATCTGTGGAACTAGAAGTCCCAGCAGGCCTTGGTCTGCCATAGGTATGCTGGGACTTGTAGTTCCACAAGTGCATCAGTCATTGCCACAAGCTGCTGCATTACTAGGACCCCCCCCCCCCCCCCAGTGTTACCCCTAGTAGCAGCATGCACCATCATTAAAATCAGCCCCCATGACATGCACCTCTCCACCCGGGAAGCTTTTCTGCAGCGCTCCTCTAGGTGCCAAGAAATCTCTGCTCCTCAGATTCTTCTGGCTGCTCTCTTTAAACCAGGAGGTAGGGGGCGCACGGGAGCCCTCCAGTGCGGCACCGAGTGCCCGCAGGGCTTCGGACACCCAGACCGGACCCGTCCCGCTGCTCTCAGCCTCCATAGATATGAGAAGGAACTAAGCGGAACCTTAGGAAAGTTACTATTTCTGCGGAAGATAATTCCCGCGGACTTTAGGATATGACGTATGTAAATGAGTTGTTAGAGGAGCCATATTGGTTGTGGCAAAGTTTGATCAATTCAAATTTCCAAGTGAAAATTATGTAATTCCCAAGGGCAATTTTACAGTGCAGTTATTTAAGTTTATTTATGGAATTTTACAGCTATTTTTCATTGATATTTATGAAGAAAATTGTAATTGTGTAGATATTATTATTAGTAGTAGTAGTAGTAGTATTATAATATATTATTTCTAGAACTTATCCAAAATCGATAATTTAGAATTGCACAATGTATTGTTTGTTTAAAATTTTAAGTTTAAATTGACTTTTGGTCCTAGAGTTTTTCCCTGGATGCGTCGATACGGATCAGTTTTGCTCGGCTACTGGAAATGGCTACAAATAAACTGATTCTTCTTTCATCCTATTACAAACCATCAACCTCGCTATAAAATGTATCGTATATTATCTGCATGTGAAATTTTCTCACAGGCCACCTAAAAACAAAAATTACAGTCCAAGGCAAATAATATGCATCCTGGCTGATTTCCCATAGCTGATGCCCTGAGAGTGTGGCTATAATGTCAGTATAACGATATATATATATATATATATATATATATATATATATATATATATATATATATATATATATATATATATATAAAATCTACACTGCTGTGTCCTCGTTTTTTTACATCCGTGAGTGTGGGTGTGCGATAGCTTCTAGGGTGAATTAAGAGCACTTCATGACTTTTGATGTTGAACCCGTAGTTGCAATTATGGTTTCAGCTTTGTCATCAAAACTTTTTTCTGAACCGAAATATATATATATTTTTTGCTTTACAAATAATTTGATCCATATTAGTTTCTATATACTTCCTTCCGTGCCATATGCTGTAGACCTGCACGATATAATGTCCGCGCTGTAATTAGCATGCTCTTAGCCGGCACAACACAATTAAAGGCTTTTCTTTCCCATCTGTGTGGTGAAGACTTAGAACCCAGTTTTCTATACAGTCATATGCTCTGTACAGCTGGCGGCTCTCAAACCTGACCCCAAACCTCAGCAGTGACCTACGAGTTTATTTATTTTAATTTTTTTTACACCCCCATTAAACTTTTTTTTTCTTTAATTTGAAGTTAATACCTCATCCCCCACCATAGTTGCCTACCCTCCTGCATACTGCAGGAGACTCCCTGAAATAGCAGCAATCTCCCTCTCTCCCTGATTAGTCTAGCAATATCCCTCATTTCATCAGCACCATTTCCCAGCACTTTACCAAGTATAGTAGCTCTTGCTAACTGCTTTGGGGCTCATCTACATTTGGATATGTCATTTTGGTACTTGTTTCCTAGCACGGCGCCCGTCGTATGCCATCGCATACCAGTACTAAAGGTATGCGATGGGACCCGATTTTAGGGTTTTAAGAGCTGCACTGTACAATTTTAATATTGCGTTGCATCGCATGCCATTGTATGTATCCTCTGACCTTTTCATACCCCCACTATCCACGTTGGTGTGGAGTTGATTTTTTATAGTGTGGCGAGCGCAGCGAGCCACCGAGCCCGAAGCGTGGCGAGCGGATGCGGAATACATGTGAAGTAATCCGCGTCCGCTCGCCAAGCTTCGGGTTGGCGTTGATAGTGGGGGTGGCGTTAACAATGGGGGTGCATTTAACATATTAATCACCCATCAGGGTGGCTATACAGTTAAAAATCGGGTCTGATCGCATCGCATGCCATGCGATCAGATATATACGATGGCATAAGATAAAAATCGTGGGCGCTGTGCTAGGAAACAAGTACCGTCATTTTAAAAGATCCCTCTCAGATGTAGCAGTACACACCCACACTTCTATGTGCCACATTCACAATCTCTTTGTACAATCTCTACATACATGCAACTAGACACGCCCTTTTGGTGGAGCATGACACACCCCCTAAATGGGGCGCTGTGTAAAATTCTATTACCAACTATAATCTCCCTGAAACTAGTTTTCAAAAGTAGGCAAGTATGTCCCCCACCCCAGCAAGCATACATTTGGGGATAGCATCTGCCGGTCACCTTTGCCAGTGCAGCAATTACCTCTTGTTCCTGCATTGATAATTTAAAGTTAAACACTTTGGACCTGCATCTATATTAGAATGGAGGAAGCCATTTTGTGGACAAATAATATTCAGGATAATGTAGCTTTTTTATTTTACTGGGAACCATTACATCACGGATAGCCCTCAATATTGGTCAGGCCTCAGGAATATGTCAGACATTTTGAATAACGTTACCAGTAATAATTAATAGTCAGACCTCATGAAGTTTAGCTACGCCTCAATATTGGTCAGGTCTGATGAATATGTCAGGCACCGACCATGATTAGTAGTAAAGCACCAGGGGTGTATTAAGAGAGGAGGAGGCTGGTGTGCAGCCTCCGGTGCAGTCCCCCTCAGCTATAGCACCTTGTTCCCGGAGACATCCCCAGTGTGTATGCGCACATCAATTGGAAGCAGCCACGGCGGCCATTTCCAGAGTGATTCGTGTGCGGTCATGCTCCCATTATAGAAATGTCTATGCAAGGCACCATTGGTAGTAGTCAGGCATTCTTAATATAAATCAGGCCTCATGGATGTTGGTTCATAACTATAAATGCCCTTTCCTGACTATTGGTGAGGTTGATAGTCATAGTTGCCGACTTGTCAGCTCCCCTTTGCAGGAGACCGGGGAGATGGCAGCTAGTTACAGTAAACAGGGGGCGTGGGAGATCTCAAATGTAATTTGGATAGCTCCACCCATGGCCCCGCCCAATTTACGGCAGATAAATGGGTCGGGACCATGGTCGGAGATATCCAAATTACATTTTGAGAGAGTACCGTAGCACTACATCTTTCAAGGAAGGACCCTATTAAAGAAAACAGCGGGGAGCAGAGGGAGAGAAGCAGGAGGGAAGCACGAAGCAGCCAGCCGCTACCTTACCAGTGGCGTAACTAGATACATGTGGGCCCCATAGCAAAAGTTTGTAAGGGCCCCTATTCATCAACTAATGCTGAAAAAAGTATATAGCACATGATACTTTGACAGGCAAAGTGGGCCCCTCTCAGCTCTGGGCCACATAGCAGCTGCACCCCCTGCACCTATGGTAGTTACGCCCTTGCTTACCATCTTATCTGCGGCGCTGCTGCTTGTACCGCTCCCTCTGCTGCACGTGCCACTCCCATGGCCACCCCATGCTGTGCTGCCACTGTGGCCACTTCCAGGGCTATGACCACGTCCCACAGAACCGCGGCCGGCAGCCCCTGCACTTTGTGACTTGCGCATGCTGGGAGGATCTAACATATTCCCGGGAGACCGGGAGAAAGGACCATAAAGCGGGATCACAAATAACTTACCAAAACTAATAGAAAGCACCCATCTACGTGCTGTCTCCAGGGCAGTGTCTTATATTAGAATTCACATAATTGTATTCATTTGCTCTGAAGGTCTGGTGAGTCTTCATGTGAGGTCTGGTGAGTCTTCATGTGAGGTCTGGTGAGTCTTCATGTGAGGTCTGGTGAATCTTCATGTGAGGTCTGGTGAGTCTTCATGTGAGGTCTGGTGAGTCTTCATGTGAGGTCTGGTGAGTCTTCATGTGAGGTCTGGTGAGTCTTCATGTGAGGTCTGGTGAGTCTTCATGTGAGGTCTGGTGAGTCTTCATGTGATAACGGTTCTGTGTCATTGTTTGTTTAACAAATATATGACAGAAAAAGTAAATAATGAAATATTGGTGTCACGATGCTCATGTTACCGTAACGCTTTATAATAATCTCTCGGAGTTTACAGCATTGGATGATATAAAGTGCATAAAAGTGATAGAAATAAATATATATATATATTACCGTAATATAAGCAGCAGGGGGGGGGGGGGGGTAGTCGCGAAGAGTCAGAACAATTTACTTGACGACTTTGTTGCTCCATCCTCTGGGTGGGTTCAACCCAGTTTTATATATCGTCAAGGCCGTACCTAGGTGCTGCCTTTGTTGTGGGAACCGGACTTTGGGTCAACAAAACCAAAAGGCATTAGGGGAACGGCCAGGTGTGTCCCCATTATCTAATGCACATTGCGTGTTATCACATATTGTTGTAATATGCTAAACTTGTGGTTATTATAAGGTATAATGTTATTCTGATTACTACATACTCAGAAATCCCATCTACAGCTTACTGGATAATGTATTGTGCTGGAGTAGCGTCCCTGTTTGTGTAATGTGGAGTCATTCTACAGACACTTCACACCAGAAAATGCAGGGACTTACCAGGGAATTCAGTCCCGGGATCATGCCGGGTCACTCCTGGGTTGGCCCCTTTCACACCAGCCTAACTTCCTGGGATGACCCGGGAAACTAGGCTGGAGTGAAAGGCGCCAATCCCGGAGTGACCCGGCATGGTCCCGGGACTGAATTCCCTGGTAAGTCCCTGCATTTTCTGGTGTGAACGAGGAATAAGTGACAGCTTCCTCTTCAGAAAGACTCAAGCCAGCCCCCAGGGGTTTCCAAACTTTCTTGAGTCACAGCACCCTTGAGTATCAGCGTTTTTGCAATTCACCCCTAGACCACAGCACACAGCTTGGGAACCGCTGCTGTATTAGTTCTCCTCTGGAGCAGCCGTCTTTTACGTATACTGCTACCACTAGAGGGCGACTCTAACAGATGTGAGAATCGGTAATTCCAGAAAAATACTTGCATATAATTGGACCTAAACTAAGGAAGTGTTTACAAAAATATGCAAACTTGGCACATAAGGTACGGACGGGATCCTTATTAAAAATGAATCATCTTCATAATGTGGCCCCCACCTTTTCTTTACCTCTATTAGCAGCATTCCCTACAGTGAGGCCGGGGCTCAGTTGGAGTTTGCAAATATGTGAAACATTCCTGTGAGAGCCCAGAAAAGTCAGCAAACATATGCACTTATGCAGATTTGCTTGACGTGGCATTGAATATGCTGTTATGAGTTTGCCATTCTTTGCCTCATTACCTTGTGTAGCAGTGCTCCTCACAGTGACTATGGGAGGTGCTCAGACACTCCCTCCTCATTACCTTATGTAGCGGTGCTCCTTACAGTGACTATAGGAGAAGCTCAGAAACTCCCCTCATTACCTTATGTAACGGTGCTCCTTACAGTGACTATAGGAGAAGCTCAGACACTCCCTCCTCATTACCTTATGTAGCGGTGCTCCTTACAGTGACTATAGGAGGTGCTCAGACAGTCCCCCTTCATTACCTTATGTAGCAGTGCTTCTCGCAGTGACTATAGGAGAAGCTCAGAAACTCCTCTCATTATCTTATGTAGCAGTGCTCCCTACAGTGACTATAAGAGGAGCTCAGACACTCCCTCCTCATTACCCTATGTAGCAGTGCTTCTCGCAGTGACTATAGGAGGTGCTCAGACACTCCCTCCTCATTACCTTATGTAGCGGTGCTACTTACAGTGACTATAGGAGAAGCTCAGAAACCCCTCTCATTATCTTATGTAGCAGTGCTCCTTACAGTGACTATAGGAGGAGCTCAGACACTCCCTCCTCATTACCTTATGTAGCGGTGCTACTTACAGTGACTATAGGAGAAGCTCAGACACTCCCTCCTCATTACCTTATGTAGCAGTGCTTCTCGCAGTGACTATAGGAGAAGCTCAGAAACTCCCCTCATTACCTTATGTAGCAGTGCTCCTTACAGTGACTATAGGAGAAGCTCAGAAACTCCTCTCATTATCTTATGTAGCAGTGCTCCTTACAGTGACTATAGGAGGAGCTCAGACACTCCCTCCTCATTACCCTATGTAGCAGTGCTTCTCGCAGTGACTATAGGAGGTGCTCAGACAGTCCCCCTTCATTACCGTATGTAGCAGCGCTCCTTACAGTGACTATAGGAGGAGCTCAGACACTCCCTCCTCATTACCTTATGTAGCAGTGCTTCTCGCAGTGACTACAGGAGGTGCTCAGACAGTCCCCCTTCATTACCTTATGTAGCAGTGCTTCTTACAGTGACAATAGGAGGAGCTCAGAAACTCCCCTCATTACCGTATGTAGCAGTGCTCCTTACAGTGACTATAGGAGAAGCTCAGAAACTCCTCTCATTATCTTATGTAGCAGTGCTCCTTACAGTGACTATAGGAGGAGCTCAGACACTCCCTCCTCATTACCCTATATAGCAGTGCTTCTCGCAGTGACTAAAGGAGGTGCTCAGACAGTCCCCCTTCATTACCGTATGTAGCAGCGCTCCTTACAGTGACTATAGGAGGAGCTCAGACACTCCCTCCTCATTACCTTATGTAGCAGTGCTTCTTACAGTGACAATAGGAGGAGCTCAGAAACTCCCCTCATTACCGTATGTAGGAGTGCTCCTTGCAGTGACTGTAGGAGGAGCTCAGACACTCACCCTCATTACCATATGTAGGAGTGCTCCTTGCAGTGACTGTAGGAGGAGCTCAGACACTCACCCTCATTACCATATGTAGGAGTGCTCCTTACAGTGACTGTAGGAGAAGCTCAGATACTCCCCCCTCATTACCTTATGTAGGAGTGCTCCTTACAGTGACTGTAGGAGGAGCTCAGACACTCCCCCCTCATTACCTTATGTAGGAGTGCTCACTACAGTGACTTTAGGAGGAGTTACAGTGGCTGTAGGAGGAGCTCAGACACTCCCCCCTCATTACCTTATGTAGGAGTGCTCCTTATCGCTTCTCGGCCTTTTGGCTAAGATCAAGTGTAGTATCTGTTCTTATCAGTTGGTATGGACTGGCCTCTGGCAGAGAATAGAGAAAGGTGGGACTGAGTAGCTGCTCTGATGGGCGGAGGGTGTGGGACCCCTCTGTTTTTTCCCGGGAGTAGTGAAAAGTCTCACTAAGTATCTTCACCTCTGCCAGTGGTAGGAGGCTCCGTAAACCCACTGGTAGGAGGGGGGGAGAAACACTGGGCCTAGTAGTTTGACTCTCTTGACGGGGTTTGTAGCCCCCGAAGGATGAGTCAGCGAAAGGCTCAGTCTAGTATCCAATCCCAGGGAGCGGAGAAAGGTTGGGACTGAGTAGATGGCTCCTGTTCCAGAGGTTCGTAGCCTCTGATGGGGAGACCGCGAAAGGCCCAGCTTAGTACCTTAACCCTGGGAGCGGAGAAACACTGGGACTGAGTAGATTGCTCTTCCGGAGGGGGTGCAGCCCCTAAGGGAGTCTTTCGAAAGGCCCAGTGGAGTACCCATTCCCATGCCAGGGGCTGGAAAATGCCTGCTGGTGAGACGGAGAAAAGCTTGGTCGGACGCTGAAGGGTCGGCTGCCTGGAGCCCGAGGCTGCACTGTGCCCCCGGGGAAACTCGGGGGTGCCTGATTTGCACTGGTGTCCAGCACCATGCACTTTATGGCACACACACTGCGCACTTCCCTCTAGGTTAGGCTACACGTCCTTACCTCGTCCTTTTGGATGGGGTAGGACAATTTTTTACACCCCCACCCCGGCCTTCTGGCTAGGGCCTCTTTTATTTATTTCTTTGATTTGCACTTTTGAGCACTTCACGTTTTTCGTTAGTTTGTCACGTTTTTTTGATTTGGGTAGTGCGGCTGTCCCTAACAGGCCTTCCGTTCCCCAAACGTGGCTGGGACTCTTCACCTTTTGGGGAGAGTCCCGGTCCCCTCGAGGGCAACCCCGAGCCGCAAGGCGGAGGGAAGCCTAAGTCGGGTCTCTCCAAACCTTCGGGTGCGGAGGACCCACCGTCCAAAACCCTTCCGGGGGTGGAGGAAAAGCGGGTCTCTCTGAGCTTCGGCGAAGAGGACCCACCGATCCCTTTTTTCCCTTCCTTGGCCTTATGGTTGAGGGGGGTTAGGGGAACCATGGGGCCTTTCTCCTTTGGGAGAGGGCCCACACGTTCGTACGGCTGCCCCCTTTGCACGTGTTTAGGCACAGCACTGGTGGTGGTGGGAGCACACCTCGGGCTCCCTGAGTTTCTTCAAACTCAGGAGTGCTCCTTACAGTGACTGTAGGAGGTGCTCAGACACTCCCCCCTCATTACCCTATGTAGGAGTGCTCACTACAGTGACTTTAGGAGGAGTTACAGTGGCTGTAGGAGGTGCTCGGACACTCCCATCTCATTACCTGATGTAGGAGTGCTCATTACAGTGACTTTAGGAGCTCAGACACTCCCCCCTCATTACCAAATGTAGGAGTGCTCATTACAGTGACTATAGGAGAAGCTCAGACACTCCCCCCCTCATTACCATATGTAGGAGTGCTCATTACAGTGACTAAAAGAGGAGCTCAGACACTCCCCCCTCATTACCATATGTAGGAGTGCTCATTACAGTGACTGTAGGAGGAGCACAGACACTCCCCCCTCATTACCATATGTAGGAGTGCTCATTACAGTGACTGTAGGAGGAGCACAGACACTCCCCCCTCATTACCTTATGTAGAAGTGCTCCTGACAGTGACTATAGGAGGAGCTCCGACACTCCCCCCTCATTACCTTATGTAGCAGTGCTCTTCACAGTGACTGTAGGACCACAAACACTCCCCCCTGATTACCTTATTTTGATGTGCTCGCTACAGTGACTTTAGGAGGAGCTCACATACTAAATATTAACCATTAGTGGCCGACCTAGTGACTGTTGACGTAGACACCATTGACCATATATACCATATCCTATATACCTCCTGTTCCTGTATATAAATAAACATACGGGGAGAAGTTCATATTGTCTTTATTTTTTTTCCATATTTATTACAGACCAAATGCTCCATAATTTTCTGAATCATGTATTTATTGAGAGCCCTTATACATCGCCACGACTCCGTTATCACAGTGATTCTCAACCTCGGTCCACAAGGACCCCCAACAGTTCACTTTTTCCAGGTCACCCAGCAGGTGCATAGGTGCACTCATTACTCACTGACACATTTTAAAAGACCCACAGGTGGATATAATTATGTCACTTGCAATTCTGTGTGGAGACCTGGAAAACGTGCACTGCTGGGGGTCCTGTGGACTGAGGTTGAGATCCACTGCGTTATCATACAGACATTGTATTCAGCATTTATTATATATTTTATATTTGTTAGAATTTCACTATCTTTTAATGATATAACATAAATATATATTAGGAAACGTATTTGTGTCGCTCCCTGGATGCTGCGCACAGCCAAGAGGTGATCTGAGAATCTATGCTCACGCCAGACCAACTTCTGACTGTCTACAGCAACAGGATAGGAGAGTGATGGGACAGCACAGGATAGCGCGGGACAGCACAGGATAGCGCGGGACAGCACAGGATAGCGTAATACAGCAACAGGATAGGAGAGTGACGGGACAGCACAGGATAGCGCGGGACAGCACAGGATAGGAGAGTGACGGGACAGCACAGGATAGTGTGGGACAGCACAGGATAGCGTAGGACAGTGCAGGATAGCGTAGTACAGCAACAGGATAGGAGAGTGATGGGACAGCACAGGATAGCGCGGGACAGCACAGGATAGCGCGGGACAGCACAGGATAGCGCGGGACAGCACAGGATAGGAGAGTGATGGGACAGCACAGGATAGCACGGGACAGCACAGGATAGCCTAATACAGCAGCAGGATAGGAGAGTGACGGGACAGCACAGGATAGCGTGGGACAGCACAGGATAGCGTAGGACAGTGCAGGATAGCATAGTACAGCAACAGGATAGGAGAGTGATGGGACAGCACAGGATAGCGTGGGACAGCACAGGATAGCGCGGGACAGCACAGGATAGCGCGGGACAGCACAGGATAGGAGAGTGATGGGACAGCATAGGATAGCGTAGGACAGCACAGGATAGCGCAGGACAGCAACAGGATAGGAGAGTGATGGGACAGCACAGGATCGTGCGGGACAGCACAGGAAAGGAGAGTGATGGGACAGCACAGGATAGCGCGGGACAGCACAGGATAGCCTAATACAGCAACAGGATAGGAGAGTGACGGGACAGCACAGGATAGCGCGGGACAGCACAGGATAGCGTAGGACAGTGCAGGATAGCGTAGTACAGCAACAGGATAGGAGAGTGATGGGACAGCACAGGATAGCGTGGGACAGCACAGGATAGCGCGGGACAGCACAGGATAGCGTAATACAGCAACAGGATAGGAGAGTGACAGGACAGCACAGGATAGCGTGGGACAGCACAGGATAGCGTAGGACAGTGCAGGATAGCGCAGGACAGCAACAGGATAGGAGAGTGATGGGACAGCACAGGATCGCGCAGGACAGCACAGGATAGGAGAGTGATGGGACAGCACAGGATAGTGCGGGACAGCACAGGATAGCGTAGTACAGCAACAAGATAGGAGAGTGATGGAACAGCACAGGATATCGTGGGACAGCACAGGATAGCGCGGGACAGCACAGGATAGCGCGGGACAACACAGGATAGGAGAGTGATGGGACAGCATAGGATAGCGTAGGACAGCACAGGATAGCGCAGGACAGCAACAGGATAGGAGAGTGATGGGACAGCACAGGATCGTGCGGGACAGCACAGGATAGGAGAGTGATGGGACAGCACAGGATAGTGCGGGACAGCACAGGATAGCGCGGGACAGCAACAGGATAGGAGAGTGATGGGACAGCACAGGATAGCGTGGGACAGCACAGGATAGCGCGGGACAGCACAGGATAGCGCGGGACAGCACAGGAGAGGAGAGTGGGACAGCATAGGATAGCGTAGGACAGCACAGGATAGCGCAGGACAGCAACAGGATAGGAGAGTGATGGGACAGCACAGGATCGTGCGGGACAGCACAGGATAGCGTAATACAGCACAGGATAGCGTAATACAGCACAGGATAGGAGAGTGATGGGACAGCACAGGATAGCGTAGGACAGCACAGGATAGCGCGGGACAGCACAGGATAGCGTAATACAGCACAGGATAGCGTAATACAGCACAGGATAGGACAGTGATGGGACAGCACAGGATAGCGCAAGACAGCACAGGATAGCGCAAAACAGCACAGGATAGCGTGGGACAGCACAGGATAGCGCGGGACAGCACAGGATAGCGTAATACAGCACAGGATAGTGTAATACAGCACAGGATAGGACAGTGATGGGACAGCACAGGATAGCGCAGGACAGCACAGGATAGCGCAAAACAGCACATGATATCGTAGTACAGCACAGGATAGGAGAGTGATGGGACAGCACAGGATAGCGTGAGACAGCACAGGATAGCGCGAGACAGCACAGGATAGCACGGGATAGCGTAGGACAGCACAGGATAGCGTAGGACAGCACAGGATAGCGTAGGACAGCACAGGATAGCGTAGGACAGCACAGGATAGCAAGGGACAGCCCAGGACAGGTTAGCAAGGTGATGGGAAACCACAGCACAGCAAGGGACAACCCAGGACAGCATGGTGATGGGACAGCTGAGGACAGGGTTGCCGGGCGGGGTCCTGACAGTCGGGATCCCGACAGGCATTTACCAGATGTCGGGATCCCGACTGTCAAAACACAGACAGCTGGGTTCCCAACGGCCACCTGCTATTTTCCCTCGTTGGGGTCCACGACCCCCATAGAGGGAGAATAGAATAGGTGGCGAGCGCAGGGGCTTAGTTGAGCTCACCATGCTGTCTGGGTCCGGCCAGTCGGGATCCCGATGTTGGGCTAATGACTGTCAGGATCCCGACTGTCGGTCCCCTGTACCACACCCGAGGATAGCAAGGTGATGGGACAGCACAGGACAGCAAGGTGATGGGACAGCACAGGACAGCAAGGTGATGGGACAGCACAGGACAGCAAGGAGATGGGACAGCACAGGACAGCAAGGTGATGGGACAGCACAGGACAGCAAGGAGATGGGGCAGCACAGGACAGCAAGGTGATGGGACAGCACAGGACAGCAAGGTGATGGGACAGCACAGGACAGCAAGGTGATGGGACAGCAGAGGACAGCAAGGTGATGGGACAGCACAGGACAGCAAGGTGATGGGACAGCACAGGACAGCAAGGTGATGGGACAGCACAGGACAGCAAGGTGATGGGACAGCACAGGACAGCAAGGTGATGGGACAGCACAGGACAGCAAGGTGATGGGACAGCACAGGACAGCAAGGTGATGGGACAGCACAGGACAGCAAGGAGATGGGACAGCACAGGACAGCAAGGAGATGGGGCAGCACAGGACAGCAAGGTGATGGGACAGCACAGGACAGCAAGGAGATGGGACAGCACAGGACAGCAAGGAGATGGGGCAGCACAGGACAGCAAGGTGATGGGACAGCACAGGACAGCAAGGTGATGGGACAGCACAGGACAGCAAGGTGATGGGACAGCAGAGGACAGCAAGGTGATGGGACAGCACAGGACAGCAAGGTGATGGGACAGCACAGGACAGCAAGGTGATGGGACAGCACAGGACAGCAAGGTGATGGGACAGCACAGGACAGCAAGGAGATGGGACAGCACAGGACAGCAAGGAGATGGGACAGCAGAGGACAGCAAGGTGATGGGACAGCACAGGACAGCAAGGAGATGGGACAGCAGAGGACAGCAAGGAGATGGGACAGCAGAGGACAGCAAGGTGATGGGACAGCACAGGACAGCAAGGTGATGGGACAGCAGAGGACAGCAAGGTGATGGGACAGCACAGGACAGCAAGGTGATGGGACAGCACAGGACAGCAAGGTGATGGGACAGCTGAGGACAGCAAGGTGATGGGACAGCACAGGACAGCAAGGAGATGGGACAGCACAGGACAGCAAGGAGATGGGACAGCACAGGACAGCAAGGAGATGGGACAGCACAGGACAGCAAGGAGATGGGACAGCACAGGACAGCAAGGTGATGGGACAGCAGAGGACAGCAAGGTGATGGGACAGCACAGGACAGCAAGGTGATGGGACAGCACAGGACAGCAAGGAGATGGGACAGCACAGGACAGCAAGGAGATGGGACAGCACAGAACAGCAAGGAGATGGGACAGCACAGGACAGCAAGGAGATGGGACAGCACAGGACAGCAAGGTGATGGGACAGCACAGGACAGCAAGGTGATGGGACAGCACAGGACAGCAAGGTGATGGGACAGCACAGGACAGCAAGGAGATGGGACAGCACAGGACAGCAAGGTGATGGGACAGCCAAGGACAGCAAGGTGATGGGACAGCACAGGACAGCAAGTAGATGGGACAGCCAAGGACAGAAAGGTGATGGGACAGCACAGGACAGCAAGGTGACGGGACACAAAAGGACAGCAAGGTGAAGAGACAGCACAGGACAGCAAGGAGATGGGACAGCACAGGACAGCAAGTAGATGGGACAGCCGAGGACAGAAAGGTGATGGGACAGCTGAGGACAGCAAGGTGATGGGACAGCACAGGACAGCAAGGTGATGGGACAGCCCAGGACAGCAAGGTGATGGGACAGCCCAGGACAGCAAGGTGATGAGACAGCACAGGACAGCAAGGTGATGGGACAGCACAGGACAGAAAGGTGATGGGACAGCCCAGGACAGAAAGGTGATTGGACAGCACAGGACAGCAAGGTGATGGGACAGCACAGGACAGCAAGGTGATGAGACAGCACAGGACAGCAAGGTGATGGGACAGCCCAGGACAGCAAGGTGATGGGACAGCTGAGGACAGCAAGGAGATGGGACAGCACAGGACAGCAAGGAGATGGGACAGCACAGGACAGCAAGGGGATGGGACAGCCCAGGACAGCAAGGAGATGGGACAGCACAGGACAGCAAGGGGATGGGACAGCACAGGACAGCAAGGTGATGGGACAGCACAGGACAGCAAGGTGATGGGACAGCACAGGACAGCAAGGTGATGGGACAGTGCCAGGACAGCAAGGTGATGGGACAGCCGAGGACAGCAAGGTGATGGGACAGCACAGGACAGCAAGGTGATGGGACAGCACAGGACAGCAAGGTGATGGGACAGCACAGGACAGCAAGGTGATGGGACAGCACAGGACAGCAAGGTGATGGGACAGCACAGGACAGCAAGGTGATGGGACAGCACAGGACAGCAAGGTGATGGGACAGCACAGGACAGCAAGGTGATGGGACAGCACAGGACAGCAAGGTGATGGGACAGCACAGGACAGCAAGGTGATGGGACAGCACAGGACAGAAAGGTGATGGGACAGCACAGGACAGCAAGGTGATGGGACAGCACAGGACAGCAAGGTGATGGGACAGCACAGGACAGCAAGGTGATGGGACAGCACAGGACAGCAAGGTGATGGGACAGCACAGGACAGCAAGGTGATGGGAAAGCACAGGACAGCAAGGTGATGGGACAGCACAGGACAGAAAGGTGATGGGACAGCCCAGGACAGAAAGGTGATGGGACAGCACAGGACAGCAAGGTGATGGGACAGCACAGGACAGCAAGGTGATGAGACAGCACAGGACAGCAAGGTGATGGGACAGCCCAGGACAGCAAGGTGATGGGACAGCTGAGGACAGCAAGGAGATGGGACAGCACAGGACAGCAAGGAGATGGGACAGCACAGGACAGCAAGGGGATGGGACAGCCCAGGACAGCAAGGAGATGGGACAGCACAGGACAGCAAGGGGATGGGACAGCACAGGACAGCAAGGTGATGGGACAGCACAGGACAGCAAGGTGATGGGACAGCACAGGACAGCAAGGTGATGGGACAGTGCCAGGACAGCAAGGTGATGGGACAGCCGAGGACAGCAAGGTGATGGGACAGCACAGGACAGCAAGGTGATGGGACAGCACAGGACAGCAAGGTGATGGGACAGCACAGGACAGCAAGGTGATGGGACAGCACAGGACAGCAAGGTGATGGGACAGCACAGGACAGCAAGGTGATGGGACAGCCGAGGACAGCAAGGTGATGGGACAGCCGAGGACAGCAAGGTGATGGGACAGCACAGGACAGCAAGGTGATGGGACAGCACAGGACAGCAAGGTGATGGGACAGCACAGGACAGCAAGGTGATGGGACAGCACAGGACAGCAAGGTGATGGGACAGCACAGGACAGCAAGGTGATGGGACAGCACAGGACAGCAAGGTGATGGGACAGCACAGGACAGCAAGGTGATGGGACAGCACAGGACAGCAAGGTGATGGGACAGCACAGGACAGCAAGGTGATGGGACAGCACAGGACAGAAAGGTGATGGGACAGCCCAGGACAGAAAGGTGATGGGACAGCACAGGACAGCAAGGTGATGGGACAGCACAGGACAGCAAGGTGATGAGACAGCACAGGACAGCAAGGTGATGGGACAGCCCAGGACAGCAAGGTGATGAGACAGCACAGGACAGCAAGGAGATGGGACAGCACAGGACAGCAAGGTGATGGGACAGCACAGGACAGCAAGGTGATGGGACAGCACAGGACAGTAAGGTGATGGGACAGCACAGGACAGAAAGGTGATGGGACAGCGTAGGACAGAAAGGTGATGGGACAGCACAGGACAGTAAGGTGATGGGACAGCACAGGACAGCAAGGTGATGGGACAGCACAGGACAGTAAGGTGATGGGACAGCACAGGACAGAAAGGTGATGGGACAGCCCAGGACAGAAAGGTGATGGGACAGCACAGGACAGTAAGGTGATGGGACCGCACAGGACAGCAAGGTGATGAGACAGCACAGGACAGCAAGGTGATGGTACAGCCCAGGACAGCAAGGAGATGGGACAGCACAGGACAGCAAGGGGATGGGACAGCACAGGACAGCAAGGTGATGGGACAGCACAGGACAGCAAGGTGATGGGACAGCTGAGGACAGCATGGTGATGGGACAGCAGAGGACAGCAAGGTGATGGGACAGCTGAGGACAGCAAGGGGATGGGACAGCACAGGACAGCAAGGTGATGGGACAGCACAGGACAGCAAGGTGATGGGACAGCACAGGACAGCAAGGTGATGGGACAGCACAGGACAGCAAGGTGATGGGACAGCCGAGGACAGCAAGGTGATGGGACAGCCGAGGACAGCAAGGTGATGGGACAGCACAGGACAGCAACGTGATGGGACAGCCCAGGACAGCAAGGTGATGGGACAGCTGAGGACAGCAAGGTGATGGGACAGCAGAGGACAGCAAGGTGATCGGACAGCCCAGGACAGAAAGGTGATGGGACAGCACAGGACAGCAAGGTGATGGGACAGCACAGGACAGCAAGGTAATGGGACAGCCCAGGACAGAAAGGTGATGGGACAGCACAGGACAGCAAGGTGATGGGACAGCACAGGACAGCAAGGTGATGGGACAGCACAGGACAGCAAGGAGATGGGACAGCACAGGACAGCAAGGGGATGGGACAGCCCAGGACAGCAAGGAGATGGGACAGCACAGGACAGCAAGGGGATGGGACAGCACAGGACAGCAAGGTGATGGGACAGCACAGGACAGCAAGGTGATGGGACAGCTGAGGACAACAAGGTGATGGGACAGCTGAGGACAGCAAGGTGATGGGACACCAGAGGACAGCAAGGTGATGGGACAGCACAGGACAGCAAGGTGATGGGACAGCTGAGGACAGCAAGGTGATGGGACAGCTGAGGACAGCAAGGTGATGGGACACCAGAGGACAGCAAGGTGATGGGACAGCACAGGACAGCAAGGTGATGGGACAGCCCAGGACAGAAAGGTGATGGGGCAGCGCAGGACAGCAAGGTGATGGGACAGCACAGGACAGCAAGGTGATGGGACAGCACAGGACAGCAAGGTGATGGGACAGCACAGGACAGTAAGGTGATGGGACAGCACAGGACAGTAAGGTGATGGGACAGCACAGGACAGTAAGGTGATGGGACCGCACAGGACAGTAAGGTGATGGGACAGCGTAGGACAGAAAGGTGATGGGACAGCGTAGGACAGAAAGGTGATGGGACAGCACAGGACAGCAAGGTGATGGTACAGCCCAGGACAGCAAGGAGATGGGACAGCACAGGACAGCAAGGGGATGGGACAGCACAGGACAGCAAGGTGATGGGACAGCACAGGACAGCAAGGTGATGGGACAGCTGAGGACAGCATGGTGATGGGACAGCAGAGGACAGCAAGGTGATGGGACAGCTGAGGACAGCAAGGGGATGGGACAGCACAGGACAGCAAGGTGATGGGACAGCACAGGACAGCAAGGTGATGGGACAGCACAGGACAGCAAGGTGATGGGACAGCACAGGACCGCAAGGTGATGGGACAGCCGAGGACAGCAAGGTGATGGGACAGCCGAGGACAGCAAGGTGATGGGACAGCACAGGACAGCAACGTGATGGGACAGCCCAGGACAGCAAGGTGATGGGACAGCTGAGGACAGCAAGGTGATGGGACAGCAGAGGACAGCAAGGTGATGGGACAGCCCAGGACAGAAAGGTGATGGGACAGCACAGGACAGCAAGGTGATGGGACAGCACAGGACAGCAAGGTAATGGGACAGCCCAGGACAGAAAGGTGATGGGACAGCACAGGACAGCAAGGTGATGGGACAGCACAGGACAGCAAGGTGATGGGACAGCACAGGACAGCAAGGAGATGGGACAGCACAGGACAGCAAGGGGATGGGACAGCCCAGGACAGCAAGGAGATGGGACAGCACAGGACAGCAAGGAGATGGGACAGCACAGGACAGCAAGGTGATGGGACAGCACAGGACAGCAAGGTGATGGGACAGCTGAGGACAACAAGGTGATGGGACAGCTGAGGACAGCAAGGTGATGGGACACCAGAGGACAGCAAGGTGATGGGACAGCACAGGACAGCAAGGTGATGGGACAGCTGAGGACAGCAAGGTGATGGGACAGCTGAGGACAGCAAGGTGATGGGACACCAGAGGACAGCAAGGTGATGGGACAGCACAGGACAGCAAGGTGATGGGACAGCCCAGGACAGAAAGGTGATGGGGCAGCGCAGGACAGCAAGGTGATGGGACAGCACAGGACAGCAAGGTGATGGGACAGCGCAGAACAGCAAGGTGATGGGACAGCTGAGGACAGCAAGGGGATGGGACAGCACAAGACAGCAAGGTGATGGGACAGCACAGGACAGCAAGGTGATGGGACAGCACAGGACAGCAAGGTGATGGGACAGCACAGGACAGCAAGGTGATGGGACAGCCGAGGACAGCAAGGTGATGGGACAGCTGAGGACAGCAAGGTGATGGGACAGCTGAGGACAGCAAGATGATGGGACAGCTGAGGACAGCAAGGAGATGGGACAGCACAGGACAGCAAGGAGATGGGACAGCACAGGACAGCAAGGGGATGGGACAGCCCAGGACAGCAAGGAGATGGGACAGCACAGGACAGCAAGGTGATGGGACAGCACAGGACAGCAAGGGGATGGGACAGCACAGGACAGCAAGGTGATGGGACAGCACAGGACAGCAAGGTGATGGGACAGTTGAGGACAGCAAGGTGATGGGACAGCTGAGGACAGCAAGGAGATGGGACAGCACAGGACAGCAAGGAGATGGGACAGCACAGGACAGCAAGGGGATGGGACAGCACAGGACAGCAAGGTGATGGGACAGCACAGGACAGCAAGGTGATGGGACAGCCGAGGACAGCAAGGTGATGGGACAGCTGAGGACAGCAAGGTGATGGGACAGCTGAGGACAGCAAGGAGATGGGACAGCACAGGACAGCAAGGAGATGGGACAGCACAGGACAGCAAGGGGATGGGACAGCCCAGGACAGCAAGGTGATGGGACAGCACAGGACAGCAAGGTGATGGGACAGCTGAGGACAGCAAGGTGATGGGACAGCTGAGGACAGCAAGGTGATGGGACACCAGAGGACAGCAAGGTGATGGGACAGCACAGGACAGCAAGGTGATGGGACAGCCCAGGACAGAAAGGTGATGGGACAGCACAGGACAGCAAGGTGATGGGACAGCCGAGGACAGCAAGGTGATGGGACAGCTGAGGACAGCAAGGTGATGGGACAGCTGAGGACAGCAAGGTGATGGGACAGCCCAGGACAGCAAGGTGATGGGACAGCACAGGACAGCAAGGTGATGGGACAGCCGAGGACAGCAAGGTGATGGGACAGCTGAGGACAGCAAGGTGATGGGACAGCTGAGGACAGCAAGGTGATGGGACAGCTGAGGACAGCAAGTAGATGGGACAGCCAAGGACAGAAAGGTGATGGGACAGCACAGGACAGCAAGGTGACGGGACACAAAAGGACAGCAAGGTGAAGAGACAGCACAGGACAGCAAGGAGATGGGACAGCACAGGACAGCAAGTAGATGGGACAGCCAAGGACAGAAAGGTGATGGGACAGCTGAGGACAGCAAGGTGATGGGACAGCACAGGACAGCAAGGTGATGGGACAGCCCAGGACAGCAAGGTGATGGGACAGCCCAGGACAGCAAGGTGATGAGACAGCACAGGACAGCAAGGTGATGGGACAGCACAGGACAGAAAGGTGATGGGACAGCCCAGGACAGAAAGGTGATTGGACAGCCCAGGACAGCAAGGTGATGGGACAGCACAGGACAGCAAGGTGATGAGACAGCACAGGACAGCAAGGTGATGGGACAGCCCAGGACAGCAAGGTGATGGGACAGCTGAGGACAGCAAGGAGATGGGACAGCACAGGACAGCAAGGAGATGGGACAGCACAGGACAGCAAGGGGATGGGACAGCCCAGGACAGCAAGGAGATGGGACAGCACAGGACAGCAAGGGGATGGGACAGCACAGGACAGCAAGGTGATGGGACAGCACAGGACAGCAAGGTGATGGGACAGCACAGGACAGCAAGGTGATGGGACAGTGCCAGGACAGCAAGGTGATGGGACAGCCGAGGAGAGCAAGGTGATGGGACAGCACAGGACAGCAAGGTGATGGGACAGCACAGGACAGCAAGGTGATGGGACAGCACAGGACAGCAAGGTGATGGGACAGCACAGGACAGCAAGGTGATGGGACAGCACAGGACAGCAAGGTGATGGGACAGCACAGGACAGCAAGGTGATGGGACAGCACAGGACAGCAAGGTGATGGAACAGCACAGGACAGAAAGGTGATGGGACAGCCCAGGACAGAAAGGTGATGGGACAGCACAGGACAGCAAGGTGATGGGACAGCACAGGACAGCAAGGTGATGAGACAGCACAGGACAGCAAGGTGATGGGACAGCCCAGGACAGCAAGGTGATGGGACAGCACAGGACAGCAAGGAGATGGGACAGCACAGGACAGCAAGGTGATGGGACAGCACAGGACAGCAAGGTGATGGGACAGCACAGGACAGTAAGGTGATGGGACAGCACAGGACAGAAAGGTGATGGGACAGCGTAGGACAGAAAGGTGATGGGACAGCACAGGACAGTAAGGTGATGGGACAGCACAGGACAGCAAGGTGATGGGACAGCACAGGACAGTAAGGTGATGGGACAGCACAGGACAGAAAGGTGATGGGACAGCCCAGGACAGAAAGGTGATGGGACAGCACAGGACAGTAAGGTGATGGGACCGCACAGGACAGCAAGGTGATGAGACAGCACAGGACAGCAAGGTGATGGTACAGCCCAGGACAGCAAGGAGATGGGACAGCACAGGACAGCAAGGGGATGGGACAGCACAGGACAGCAAGGTGATGGGACAGCACAGGACAGCAAGGTGATGGGACAGCTGAGGACAGCATGGTGATGGGACAGCAGAGGACAGCAAGGTGATGGGACAGCTGAGGACAGCAAGGGGATGGGACAGCACAGGACAGCAAGGTGATGGGACAGCACAGGACAGCAAGGTGATGGGACAGCACAGGACAGCAAGGTGATGGGACAGCACAGGACAGCAAGGTGATGGGACAGCCGAGGACAGCAAGGTGATGGGACAGCCGAGGACAGCAAGGTGATGGGACAGCACAGGACAGCAAGGTGATGGGACAGCCCAGGACAGCAAGGTGATGGGACAGCTGAGGACAGCAAGGTGATGGGACAGCAGAGGACAGCAAGGTGATGGGACAGCCCAGGACAGAAAGGTGATGGGACAGCACAGGACAGCAAGGTGATGGGACAGCACAGGACAGCAAGGTAATGGGACAGCCCAGGACAGAAAGGTGATGGGACAGCACAGGACAGCAAGGTGATGGGACAGCACAGGACAGCAAGGTGATGGGACAGCACAGGACAGCAAGGAGATGGGACAGCACAGGACAGCAAGGGGATGGGACAGCCCAGGACAGCAAGGAGATGGGACAGCACAGGACAGCAAGGGGATGGGACAGCACAGGACAGCAAGGTGATGGGACAGCACAGGACAGCAAGGTGATGGGACAGCTGAGGACAACAAGGTGATGGGACAGCTGAGGACAGCAAGGTGATGGGACACCAGAGGACAGCAAGGTGATGGGACAGCACAGGACAGCAAGGTGATGGGACAGCTGAGGACAGCAAGGTGATGGGACAGCTGAGGACAGCAAGGTGATGGGACACCAGAGGACAGCAAGGTGATGGGACAGCACAGGACAGCAAGGTGATGGGACAGCCCAGGACAGAAAGGTGATGGGGCAGCGCAGGACAGCAAGGTGATGGGACAGCACAGGACAGCAAGGTGATGGGACAGCGCAGAACAGCAAGGTGATGGGACAGCTGAGGACAGCAAGGGGATGGGACCGCACAAGACAGCAAGGTGATGGGACAGCACAGGACAGCAAGGTGATGGGACAGCACAGGACAGCAAGGTGATGGGACAGCACAGGACAGCAAGGTGATGGGACAGCCGAGGACAGCAAGGTGATGGGACAGCTGAGGACAGCAAGGTGATGGGACAGCTGAGGACAGCAAGATGATGGGACAGCTGAGGACAGCAAGGAGATGGGACAGCACAGGACAGCAAGGAGATGGGACAGCACAGGACAGCAAGGGGATGGGACAGCCCAGGACAGCAAGGAGATGGGACAGCACAGGACAGCAAGGTGATGGGACAGCACAGGACAGCAAGGGGATGGGACAGCACAGGACAGCAAGGTGATGGGACAGCACAGGACAGCAAGGTGATGGGACAGTTGAGGACAGCAAGGTGATGGGACAGCTGAGGACAGCAAGGAGATGGGACAGCACAGGACAGCAAGGAGATGGGACAGCACAGGACAGCAAGGGGATGGGACAGCACAGGACAGCAAGGTGATGGGACAGCACAGGACAGCAAGGTGATGGGACAGCCGAGGACAGCAAGGTGATGGGACAGCTGAGGACAGCAAGGTGATGGGACAGCTGAGGACAGCAAGGTGATGGGACAGCTGAGGACAGCAAGGAGATGGGACAGCACAGGACAGCAAGGAGATGGGACAGCACAGGACAGCAAGGGGATGGGACAGCCCAGGACAGCAAGGTGATGGGACAGCACAGGACAGCAAGGTGATGGGACAGCTGAGGACAGCAAGGTGATGGGACAGCTGAGGACAGCAAGGTGATGGGACACCAGAGGACAGCAAGGTGATGGGACAGCACAGGACAGCAAGGTGATGGGACAGCCCAGGACAGAAAGGTGATGGGGCAGCGCAGGACAGCAAGGTGATGGGACAGCACAGGACAGCAAGGTGATGGGACAGTTGAGGACAGCAAGGTGATGGGACAGTGCCAGGACAGCAAGGTGATGGGACAGCTGAGGACAGCAAGGAGATGGGACAGCACAGGACAGCAAGGAGATGGGACAGCACAGGACAGCAAGGGGATGGGACAGCCCAGGACAGCAAGGAGATGGGACAGCACAGGACAGCAAGGTGATGGGACAGCACAGGACAGCAAGGTGATGGGACAGCACAGGACAGCAAGGAGATGGGACAGCACAGGACAGCAAGGAGATGGGACAGCACAGGACAGCAAGGTGATGGGACAGCACAGGACAGCAAGGAGATGGGCCAGCACAGGACAGCAAGGTGATGGGACAGCCGAGGACAGCAAGGTGATGGGACAGCCGAGGACAGCAAGGTGATGGGACAGCCGAGGACAGCAAGGTGATGGGACACCAGAGGACAGCAAGGTGACGGGACACAAAAGGACAGCAAGGTGAAGAGACAGCACAGGACAGCAAGTAGATGGGACAGCCAAGGACAGAAAGGTGATGGGACAGCACAGGACAGCAAGGTGACGGGACACAAAAGGACAGCAAGGTGAAGAGACAGCACAGGACAGCAAGGAGATGGGACAGCACAGGACAGCAAGTAGATGGGACAGCCAAGGACAGAAAGGTGATGGGACAGCACAGGACAGCAAGGTGATGGGACAGCTGAGGACAGCAAGGTGATGGGACAGCACAGGACAGCAAGGAGATGGGACAGCGCAGGACAGCATGGTGATGGGACAGCACAGGACAGCAAGGTGATGGGACAGCACAGGACAGCAAGGTGATGGGACAGCACAGGACAGCAAGGTGATGGGACAGCACAGGACAGCAAGGTGATGGGACAGCACAGGACAGCAAGGAGATGGGACAGCACAGGACAGCAAGGTGATGGGACAGCACAGGACAGCAAGGTGATGGGACAGCCGAGGACAGCAAGGTGATGGGACAGCCGAGGACAGCAAGGTGATGGGACAGCCGAGGACAGCAAGGAGATGGGCCAGCACAGGACAGCAAGGTGATGGGACAGCCGAGGACAGCAAGGTGATGGGACAGCCGAGGACAGCAAGGTGATGGGACAGCCGAGGACAGCAAGGTGACGGGACACCAGAGGACAGCAAGGTGACGGGACACAAAAGGACAGCAAGGTGAAGAGACAGCACAGGACAGCAAGGAGATGGGACAGCACAGGACAGCAAGTAGATGGGACAGCCAAGGACAGAAAGGTGATGGGACAGCACAGGACAGCAAGGTGACGGGACACAAAAGGACAGCAAGGTGAAGAGACAGCACAGGACAGCAAGGAGATGGGACAGCACAGGACAGCAAGTAGATGGGACAGCCAAGGACAGAAAGGTGATGGGACAGCACAGGACAGCAAGGTGATGGGACAGCTGAGGACAGCAAGGTGATGGGACAGCACAGGACAGCAAGGAGATGGGACAGCGCAGGACAGCATGGTGATGGGACAGCACAGGACAGCAAGGTGATGGGACAGCACAGGACAGCAAGGGGATGGGACAGCACAGGACAGCAAGGTGATGGGACAGCACAGGACAGCAAGGTGATGGGACAGCTGAGGACAACAAGGTGATGGGACAGCTGAGGACAGCAAGGTGATGGGACAGCAGAGGACAGCAAGGTGATGGGACAGCCCAGGACAGAAAGGTGATGGGACAGCCCAGGACAGCAAGGTGATGGGACAGCTGAGGACAGCAAGGTGATGGGACAGCAGAGGACAGCAAGGTGATGGGACAGCCCAGGACAGAAAGGTGATGGGACAGCACAGGACAGCAAGGTGATGGGACAGCACAGGACAGCAAGGTAATGGGACAGCACAGGACAGCAAGGAGATGGGACAGCACAGGACAGCAAGGGGATGGGACAGCCCAGGACAGCAAGGAGATGGGACAGCACAGGACAGCAAGGGGATGGGACAGCACAAGACAGCAAGGTGATGGGACAGCACAGGACAGCAAGGTGATGGGACAGCTGAGGACAACAAGGTGATGGGACAGCACAGGACAGCAAGGGGATGGGACAGCCCAGGACAGCAAGGTGATGGGACAGCACAGGACAGCAAGGGGATGGGACAGCACAGGACAGCAAGGTGATGGGACAGCACAGGACAGCAAGGTGATGGGACAGCTGAGGACAACAAGGTGATGGGACAGCTGAGGACAGCAAGGTGATGGGACACCAGAGGACAGCAAGGTGATGGGACAACACAGGACAGCAAGGTGATGGGACAGCTGAGGACAACAAGGTGATGGGACAGCTGAGGACAGCAAGGTGATGGGACACCAGAGGACAGCAAGGTGATGGGACAGCACAGGACAGCAAGGTGATGGGACAGCTGAGGACAGCAAGGTGATGGGGCAGCGCAGGACAGCAAGGTGATGGGACAGCACAGGACAGCAAGGTGATGGGACAGCACAGGACAGCAAGGTGATGGACAGCACAGGACAGCAAGGTGATGGGACAGCACAGGACAGCAAGGTGATGGGACAGCACAGGACAGCAAGGTGATGGGACAGCGCAGAACAGCAAGGTGACGGGACAGCTGAGGACAGCAAGGTGATGGGAGAGCACAGGACAGCAAGGTGATGGGACAGCACAGGACAGCAAGGTGATGGGACACCAGAGGACCGCCATGTGAAGACAAAGCGCAGGATAGGAAGGTGACAAAAAGAGCACCATTAGTCTGTATATTACTCATTACTGTTAAGTATATATATATATATATATATATATATGTATATAAAGAAGAATAACTCACAACAGTGGCACTCGTAAGGAATTTTCAGCATGTATTGTAACCAAATCCAACGTTTCAGGGCTGGTAACGCCCCTTTGTCAAGGTGGGGGTTACCCCCACCTTGGTACGTGATCCTAACCTACCCTACCCTTGTTACCCTACCCTTTTATCTGCACTATGGAGCGCCTGTTCTTATTCTGCTTTTATATATATATATATATATATATATATATATATATATATATATATATATATGACTGGTAGACTGTTTTGTGGCATATACTAATACTCATTATGAAGCAGAGACATCACTTTTTGCCCCATGGCTCAGGGGAAGCGGATGAAAGGTCTACAGAGCCTAGAAAATCAGTCAAACGGTCGACATGTTGAACATTGACAACAGGTCGACAGAAATAAAAATTTAATATGACAATGGTCAACACATGAAAAGGACGGCCTGCATTTTTTTATATATACCATCCACATTGACTACAATTGGGAAAGGTAAAGTACCCGAAGCATGGCGAGCAAATTAAGCCATGTAAGGGGACAAGCAAAACTATTTGGGGTCCATGTTGACAGGTGTCAACATTGACACAAAAACATGTGAAAACCCCAGCATCCTTACAACAGATTGGTCACCACATGTGTAATCAGTGAAGTGACCGCTGTTGTGACAGGGAGGCTGTGGGTAATGGGGGATGGAAGGGGGTGACAGGGGGATGGAAGAGGGAGGCTGTGGGTAATGGGGGATGGAAGGGGGTGACAGGGGGATGGAAGAGGGAGGCTGTGGGTAATGGGGGATGGAAGGGGGTGACAGGGGGATGGAAGAGGGAGACAGTGGGTAATGGGGGATGGAAGGGGGTGACAGGGGGATGGAAGAGGGAGGCAGTGGGTAATGGGGGATGGAAGGGGGTGACAGGGGGATGGAAGAGGGAGGCAGTGGGTAATGGGGGATGGAAGTTGGGTGACAGGGGGGTGGAAGAGGGAGACAGTGGGTAATGGGGGATGGAAGAAAGTGATAGGGGGATGGAAGAGGGAGGCAGTGGGTAATGGGGAATGGAAGGGGGATGACAGGGGGATGAAAGAGGGAGGCAGTGGGTAATGGGGATGGAAGGAAGTGATAAGGGTGATGGAAGTGGGAGGCAGTGGGGAATGGGGAATGGAAGTTGCTGACAGGGGGAGGAAAGAGGGAGGCAGTGGGTGTTTACTTATACCCCTTTTACACCAAAACGCCGGGTCGCACCCGGCTTTTTTAGACCCAGGTTCAAGCCGGGTGCGACCCGGCGTTTAGTGCAATTTACACCGGGCGGACAGCCCGGCCCGCAACCCCCCTCCCCTCCCGGTGCTTGGAGATGACAGGATGATGTCATCTCCAAGCGCCAATCACCGCCGTCGCCGTACTCGGAACGCTGCTGGGGGCAGCCCAGCACTAAGGTAAGCTGCTGGGCTGCCCCCAGTCACCGCGCGCACCCCCCCACCGTCGCACAGGAGGTGAATGGATGCCGCACACAGGCATCCGTTCACCTCCCTCCCCCGCCACCGCTGCTGCTGTCTGCAGGGTATAGCAGACAGCAGCGCCGGCTGTCAGTGTCAGGCTTAAAACCTGTCCAACCTGCAGACGCTGCGGTCCGCAGGTTGGACGTTCCCCATTCATATAAATGGGAGCCAGGTCATCCGACCCGGCGTTCCCATTTACACCGCCCTCTACCCAGGTCCTAGCCGTGTTCTACCCAGGTCAGGACCTGGGTAGAAGTCCCGTGTAAAGGGACACGGCGTTAGGGATTTACACCGCCGAAGATCCGGGTCTGACCCGCCGCTGACCCGGATTTTTCGGCGGTGTAAAAGGGGTATCAATGAGTTTTCCCCTGTCCCCCTCCACAGACAGATTACCCTGACGATCAGCAACATGGAGTTGTGACCCCATTCCGAGGTGACCCACAGTTTGAGAACCGCTTCTTTAAACTATACAAAACATTTCTATTTAAAGCACCAACACCACATAGAAAATATATTTATGGATTTGTATTTCTTTAAATAGCAAGTTAAGTACATTTTAAGAATATTTTTTTTCTAAATCTCTCCTTTGACAAAACATTTCCTTTTTAAAATCTCTCTCGTGGTTGTCACACATGCTCAGAGCTTTCAACAACATCATGTGACAGCAGAATAGAGAGGGCTCAACAGGGCCTTGCAAAACCTCTCTGGTCACTTCATCATGTGCCATGTGACTTTGGTTGCCATGGAAATCACATAAAACATATTATTAGCAGCCAGAAGAAACAATCCAAGGAGAAATAATAAATGCCAGCATTCTTCTAACAGCCTGTGACAGAGATTTCTGTACAGTATACCATGTACTGCGGATGTTACACCCATGAAAATTGCATCCAAATGTCTTCACTGGAGTTGAAGAGAGAGCTTTGGAGCGACACGATATTCCCGATGGCGAGTCTGTGCTTGGGCTCAACGGGAGTGATCGTGTCATTCCAGGGCAATGTCTCTCTGGGATATCCCAACTGGCGGAGTCCGAGTAGGTCAGAGGTAATGAGCAAGTTCGCAGAGTTTAGGGAATTATTGGCCTAATTTTGCGCAGTCCACACAAGTCGCCTGAATCTGGGCACCAGTTATCTCTGTAAGGATAAAGCGTGAGGAGGAGATTCTAGAGAAATAAAACACAATCATTGTTAGTTATTCTGCAAATGCTTTTCTGACAGATTTAATCCCCCGGGAAGAACTGGGATGAGACCTTGTGGAAAACAGGCCTAGTACTGACCACTTCCACACCTCTCTCAGTCAAAAGGGGGCTGATTCAGATCCATTTGTTAGGGTCCAAGTTCGTCCTCGTTCCCGATGTTCGGGGTTTCCGCATGAGAATCGCAAATCCGTGGGGCAAAATGCTTTGGTGAGTTTCACACTGTGCACAACCTTCTCTAACATGCGAGGGGATGTGTGTGTTACTGTACATGGTAGAGGGGTGTGCACTAACATATGTATCAGTTATCATAGTGGAGGTATGGTGCCCAGGAAGGGGGCCAATTAGGTGGTTTACCCTGTTCCCCTTTGGGCCAGTCCAACTCTGATGAACCCTCATGGCTGGGTATTATAATTCATTGTTATTATTACACATTAGGGTTATTCTGGTTCATAGTTACCTCCCCTCCTGCATTCTGTAGGAGACTCCCTGACATAGCAGCAATCTCCCTCTCTCCCTCATTAGTCTAGCAATCTCCCTCATGTCAGCTAGCCCACATTACACTGTTGCATCATAGTTACCTCCCCTCCTGCATTCTGTAGGAGACTCCCTGACATAGCAGCAATCTCCCTCTCTCCCTCATTAGACTACAATCTCCCTCATGTCACCTAGCCCACATTACACTGTTAAATCAGTTACCTCCCCTCCTGCATTCTGCAGGAGACTCCCTGACATAGCAGCAATCTCCCTCTCTCCCTCATTAGTCTGCAATCTCCCTCATGTCACCTAGCCCACATTACAATGTTACATCAGTTACCTCCCCTCCTGCATTCTGCAGGAGACTCCCTGAAATAACAGCAATCTCCCTCTCTCCCTCATTAGTCTAGCAATCTCCCTCATGTCACCTAGCCCACATTACACTGTTACATCATAGTTACCTCCCCTCCTGCATTCTGTAGGAGACTCCCTGACATAGCAGCAATCTCCCTCTCTCCTTCATTAGTCTAACAATCTCCCTCATGTCACCTAGCTCACATTACACTGTTACATCATAGTTACCTCCCCTCCTGCATTCTGCAGGAGACCCCCTGACATAACGGCAATCTCCCTCTCTCCCTCATTAGTCTAGCAATCTCCCCCATGTCACCTAGCCCACATTACACTGTTACATCATAGTTACCTCCCCTCCTGCATTCTGCAGGAGTCTCCCTGACATAGCGGCAATCTCCCTCTCTCCCTCATTAGTCTAGCAATCTCCCTCATGTCACCTAGCCCACATTACATTGTTACATCATAGTTACCTCCCCTCCTGCATTCTGTAGGAGACTCCCTGACATAGCAGCAATCTCCCTCTCTCCCTCATTAGTCTAGCAATCTCCCTCATGTCACCTAGCACACATTACACTGTTACATCATAGTTACCTCCCCTCCTGCATTCTGTAGGAGACTCCCTGACATAGCAGCAATCTCCCTCTCTCCCTCATTAGTCTAGCAATCTCCCTCATGTCACTTAGCCCACATTACACTGTTACATCATAGTTACCTCCCCTCCTGCATTCTGCAGGAGACTCCCTGTTATAGCAGCAATCTCCCTCTCTCCCTCATTAGTATAACAATCTCCCTCATGTCACCTAACCCACATTACACTGTTACATCATAGTTACCTCCCCTCCTGCATTCTGCAGGAGACTCCCTGAAATAGCAGCAATCTCCCTCTCTCCCTCATTAGTATAACAATCTCCCCCATGTCACCTAGCCCACATTACACTGTTACATCATAGTTACCTCCCCTCCTGCATTCTGCAGGAGTCTCCCTGACATAGCGGCAATCTCCCTCTCTCCCTCATTAGTCTAGCAATCTCCCTCATGTCACCTAGCCCACATTACACTGTTACATCATAGTTACCTCCCCTCCTGCATTCTGTAGGAGACTCCCTGACATAGCAGCAATCTCCCTCTCTCCCTCATTAGTCTAGCAATCTCCCTCATGTCACCTAGCACACATTACACTGTTACATCATAGTTACCTCCCCTCCTGCATTCTGTAGGAGACTCCCTGACATAGCAGCAATCTCCCTCTCTCCCTCATTAGTCTAGCAATCTCCCTCATGTCACTTAGCCCACATTACACTGTTACATCATAGTTACCTCCCCTCCTGCATTCTGCAGGAGACTCCCTGACATAGCAGCAATCTCCATCTCTCCCTCATTAGTCTAGCAATCTCCCTCATGTCACCTAGCCCACATTACACTGTTACATCATAGTTACCTCCCCTCCTGCATTCTGCAGGAGACTCCCTGACATAGCAGCAATCTCCCTCTCTCCCTCATTAGTCTAGCAATCTCCCTCATGTCACCTAGCCAACATTACACTGTTACATCATAGTTACCTCCCCTCCTGCATTCTGCAGGAGACTCCCTGACATAGCAGCAATCTCCCTCATTAGTCTAGCAATCTCCCTCATGTCACCTAGCCCACATTACACTGTTACATCATAGTTACCTCCCCTCCTGCATTCTGCAGGAGACTCACTGACATAGCAGCAATCTCCCTCTCTCCCTCATTAGTCTAGCAATGTTCCTCATGTCACCTAGCCCACATTACACTGTTACATCTTAGTTACCTCCCCTCCTGCATTCTGCAGGAGACTCCCTGATTTAGCAGCAATCTCCCTCTCTCCCTCATTAGTCTAGCAATCTCCCTAAAGTCACCTATCCCACAATACACTGTTACATCATAGTTACCTTCCCTACTGCATTCTGCAGGAGACTCCCTGACATAGCAGCAATCTCCCTCTCTCCCTCATTAGTCTAGCAATCTCCCTCATGTCACCTAGCCCACATTACACTGTTACATCATAGTTACCTCCCCTCCTGCATTCTGCAGGAGACTCCCTGACATAGCAGCAATCTCCCTCTCTCCCTCATTAGTCTAGCAATCTCCCTCATGTCACCTAGCCAACATTACACTGTTACATCATAGTTACCTCCCCTCCTGCATTCTGCAGGAGACTCCCTGACATAGCAGCAATCTCCCTCATTAGTCTAGCAATCTCCCTCATGTCACCTAGCCCACATTACACTGTTACATCATAGTTACCTCCCCTCCTGCATTCTGCAGGAGACTCACTGACATAGCAGCAATCTCCCTCTCTCCCTCATTAGTCTAGCAATGTTCCTCATGTCACCTAGCCCACATTACACTGTTACATCTTAGTTACCTCCCCTCCTGCATTCTGCAGGAGACTCCCTGATTTAGCAGCAATCTCCCTCTCTCCCTCATTAGTCTAGCAATCTCCCTAAAGTCACCTATCCCACAATACACTGTTACATCATAGTTACCTTCCCTACTGCATTCTGCAGGAGACTCCCTGACATAGCAGCAATCTCCCTCTCTCCCTCATTAGTCTAGCAATCTCTCTAATGTCACCTAGCCCACATTACACTGTTACACCATAGTTACCTCCCCTCCTGCATTCTGCTGGAGATTCCCTGACATAGCAGCAATCTCCCTCTCTCCCTCATTAGTCTAACAATCTCCCTCATGTCACCTAGCCCACATTACACTGTTACATCATAGTTACCTCCCCTCCTGCATTCTGCAGGAGACTCCATGACATAGCAGCAATCTCCCTCTCTCCCTCATTAGTCTAGCAATCTCCCTCATGTCACCTAACCCACATTACACTGTTACATCATAGTTACCTCCCCTCCTGCATTCTGCAGGAGACTCCCTGTTATAGCAGCAATCTCCCTCTCTCCCTCATTAGTATAACAATCTCCCTCATGTCACCTAACCCACATTACACTGTTACATCATAGTTACCTCCCCTCCTGCATTCTGCAGGAGACTCCCTGAAATAGCAGCAATCTCCCTCTCTCCCTCATTAGTATAACAATCTCCCTCATGTCACCTAACCCACATTACACTGTTACATCATAGTTACCTCCCCTCCAGCATTCTGCAGGAGACTCCCTGATATAGCAGCAATCTCCCTCTCTCCCTCATTAGTCTAGCAATCTCCCTCATGTCACCTAGCCCACATTACACTGTTACACCATAGTTACCTCCCCTCCTGCATTCTGCAGGAGACTCCCTGATATAGCAGCAATCTCCCTCTCTGTGTTCATGGTGGAAGGACCTGTTCTGGATACTGCTTGGCTTTGACAAAGGTCTTTGATAAGACTGAAACGTTAGCCATGTCATGTGAGCAACAATAAATCGTTGGTTTTTTTTCACATTTATTCAGCGATTGGTGAGTGCCCTCTTTTTTGTTCTTTGTTATTTGAATATCTTATCCTTGGAGTTAGCACCACCGTGGTGACTCGATTGAGATAGGTGCGGAATTTCCAGGAGTTTATATATATATATATATATATATATATATACACAATTTTTAATTATTATTATTTATATACATTTGGTCTATCTATAATACTTTAACTGACCCGGCATATACTGGGTCACCTAAGTGTCCATCTCCGTGCTTTGCTCCGCCCCTCTGGAAACCCCCATCTGAAAATCCTGTGTTTGCCCCTGTGAACGCACGCGGCACTGCGAATAGACCTGAATAAGGTCCATAATGAAGCAACTAATTACAATAATTTAAGTTTTATTTTTTTCCAATGGGGCCAGAGGATTATGGAGTAGTTGGAGATACTAGCGATATCCAAGGGACTGGTAACAGAACATTGCTCACACCCTAACCACAGGCACAGATATGACAACATCTTCCTGTAACCCCCCCAGGCCAGTAACACGCCGGCGTTCTCCGACAGTCTGATACAGGCGATGCTGCCAGTTAGGGCTTTCTCTGTGTGTCGGGTTTTTTCACTTTCAACGGCAATTGTGGTTTCAGGCAGGATGTCAGTAACTATCTTTAGATATATCTCAGTCCGAAGGGGAAGCAGAAATATACAAGCATCAAATCAGCTGCTGTAACGTTAATGAAATGTAAATAGTGATCAGGGAGCTTTGTCCAGTCCAGTATGGGTCATAGGGTCCAGCACTGATGCCGACACATGGGAAGGTTCACAGTCAAAAGGTCAACATGGGGTTTTTACCAGTTGACATGGACACCGTATCCGTGCACCGCATCCCCTCACTACGCTCGGCGCACTATTTTATTCTCTCTCCACACCCTAGTGGATGGTAGGGCATGAAATACCACCTGTCGGCACATGTCGGCAAAAAAAAAAAAACATGTCGACCTAGCCTATGTCAACTTGATGCTTGTGTCGACATAATGACCTGTCGACCTAAGCCCATGTCAACCTTCCCATGTGTCAACATTGGCTCGTGTCAACCTTCACAGGTCGACCCAACGCATTTTGACCTTAGTGCTGTCGCCTAAAAACCATATACCGTCCAATCAGAGGGTGAGATCATTACATTACATTCCAAGATGTCAAATAAAATGTCAAATAAATTCCATATCCCTAAAATTAATTATTATACAATTTCCAAAAAAGTGCAATTTACTATATCAGAAACTTCATTCCCAAACTATGAATGTGACCACAGCCGTGCACCCAGCAACCATGGAGTGAAAGCCCTCGGTCTCCCGGCTCACCTTCATCTTCCTCCAATGCCAATCAGGCTGCTTCTGTCCTGCATGCTCACTAGACCATTGGAGAAGTTCTTGGCGGAAGCTCAGAGGACGATCCCACACAAGTCAGGCGCTGGACATGCGAGGGATCCGCTAACGGGTCCCAACTGCAGCTGAACCTTGTACAACAGCTGCTTTTGGGATTCCGTTGTCCAATCCCTCGCTTCTATCGACGGGTGGGGACAGAGGGGAGCAGCCGGGAAAGGTACCCTGCAAAACAGAATGAGGAATTAGCCAAGGATCGTCAGATAAATGCTAGCCCATGGGTTCTCAAACTCGGTCCTCAGGACCCCACACAGTTCACGTTTTCCAGGTCACCCGGCAGGTGCACAGGTGCAGTCATTACTCATTGACACATTTTAAAAGATCCACAGGAGGAGCTAATTATTTTACTTGTGATCCTGTGTGGGGTCCTGAGGACCGAGTTTGAGTCCTTAAAATACTTATTTATGGTGGTCGGCTATTTGATGTGTGGGACCAGAATTTACACACGCACACAGAGGCAGTTGTGATGTTGCACATTCCTAGGGATGGCCATTGACCATCGATGATTCCAAATCATGGATGGTTTATGGCTGATGTCAAATACTCCATCGATGGCACAGCAAAAACAATGTTTTTTTCTTCTTCTCCCCTAGGTGCCGGGACATGACCATAGCTCCGCCCTGACAACCATGAAGCCCCGTCCCCACATTCTGATTGGCCCATGGGCCAGTCAGTCAAGGGAAATGGAAATGGAAAATGGACATCTACCACACAGTCTATTACTATCGATGAATGGTTGAAGTATCACCATCTATGAAAACCATCCATGGTGCCCTCACCAATGGGCATCCCTACTTGTTCCTCGTGAAGTGATTGCCAGTATGGATTCAGCACCACAAAACAGCTGTAACATTGTATGTACTAAGCCTTGGAGAGAAATAAAGTACAGTCCAATCGGCTTCTAACTGTCATTTTTCAATGTTCAATTCTCATATGCTCCCCCATTTACCAAATCTACCAGATAGATTGGACAGATAAATCTGTAGGTGAGTAACCAGCTTTAGTAAATCTCGAGGACTGGGTTGGCCATCCCAGGTCTAAAGGTTCCAATATTCAGTCTTTAAGGCACCCCAGCGATCCAGGTCCCCCCTACATCCATGGCTCAGCACAGAGGGTTACATGCAGTGCGGATGTAAGGCCACCCAGCGATCCAGGTCCCCCCTACATCCATGGCTCAGCACAGAGGGTTACATGCAGTGCCGATGTAAGGCCCCCCAGTGGTCCAGGTCCCCCCTACATCCATGGCTCAGCACAGAGGGTTACATGCAGTGCCAATGTAAGGCCCCCCAGCGGTCCAGGCCCCCAGTACATCCATGGCTCAGCACAGAGGGTTACATGCAGTGCCGATGTAAGGCCACCCAGCGATCCAGGTCCCCAGTACATCCATTCCTCAGCACAGAGGGTTACATGCAGTGCGGATGTAAGGCCCCCAGCGATCCAGGTCCCCAGTACATCCATGGCTCAGCACAGAGGGTTACATGCAGTGCGGATGTAAGGCCACCCAGCGATCCAGGTCCCCCATACATCCATGGCTCAGCACAGAGGGTTACATGCAGTGCCGATGTAAGGCCCCCCAGCGATCCAGGTCCCCCATACATCCATGGCTCAGCACAGAGGGTTACATGCAGTGCCGATGTATGGCTCCCCAGCGGTCCAGGTCCCCAGTACATCCATGGCTCAGCACAGAGGGTTACATGCAGTGCCGATGTAAGGCCCCCCAGCGATCCAGGTCCCCAGTACATCCATGGCTCAGCACAGAGGGTTACATGCAGTGCCGATGTAAGGCCCCCCAGCGATCCAGGTCCCCAGTACATCCATGGCTCAGCACAGAGGGTTACATGCAGTGCGGATGTAAGGCCACCCAGCGATCCAGGTCCCCCATACATCCATGGCTCAGCACAGAGGGTTACATGCAGTGCCGATGTAAGGCCCCCCAGCGATCCAGGTCCCCAGTACATCCATGGCTCAGCACAGAGGGTTACATGCAGTGCCGATGTAAGGCCACCCAGCGATCCAGGTCCCCCATACATCCATGGCTCAGCACAGAGGGTTACATGCAGTGCCGATGTAAGGCCCCCCAGCGGTCCAGGTCCCCAGTACATCCATGGCTCAGCACAGAGGGTTACATGCAGTGCCGATGTAAGGCCCCCCAGTGGTCCAGGTCCCCAGTACATCCATGGCTCAGCACAGAGGGTTACATGCAGTGCCGATGTAAGGCCCCCCAGCGGTCCAGGTCCCCCATACATCCATGGCTCAGCACAGAGGGTTACATGCAGTGCCGATGTAAGGCCCCCCAGCGGTCCAGGTCCCCCGTACATCCATGGCTCAGCACAGAGGGTTACATGCAGTGCCGGTGTAAGGCTCCCCAGTGGTCCAGGTCCCAGTACATCCATGGCTCAGCACAGAGGGTTACATGCAGTGCCGATGTAAGGCCACCCAGCGATCCAGGTCCCCAGTACATCCATGGCTCAGCACAGAGGGTTACATGCAGTGCCGATGTAAGGCCCCCCAGCGATCCAGGTCCCCCGTAATCCATGGCTCAGCACAGAGGGTTACATGCAGTGCCGATGTAAGGCCCCCCAGCGATCCAGGTCCCCCCTACATCCATGGCTCAGCACAGAGGGTTACATGCAGTGCCGATGTAAGGCCCCCCAGTGGTCCAGGTCCCCAGTACATCCATGGCTCAGCACAGAGGGTTACATGCAGTGCCGATGTAAGGCCCCCCAGCGGTCCAGGTCCCCAGTACATCCATGGCTCAGCACAGAGGGTTACATGCAGTGCCGATGTAAGGCCCCCCAGCGGTCCAGGTCCCCAGTACATCCATGGCTCAGCACAGAGGGTTACATGCAGTGCCGATGTAAGGCCCCCCAGCGGTCCAGGTCCCCAGTACATCCATGGCTCAGCACAGAGGGTTACATGCAGTGCCGATGTAAGGCCCCCCAGCGGTCCAGGTCCCCAGTACATCCATGGCTCAGCACAGAGGGTTACATGCAGTGCCGATGTATGGCCCCCCAGCGGTCCAGGTCCCCAGTACATCCATGGCTCAGCACAGAGGGTTACATGCAGTGCCGATGTAAGGCCCCCCAGCGGTCCAGGTCCCCAGTACATCCATGGCTCAGCACAGAGGGTTACATGCAGTGCCGATGTAAGGCCACCTAGCGATCCAGGTCCCCCGTACATCCATGGCTCAGCACAGAGGGTTACATGCAGTGCCGATGTAAGGCCCCCCAGCGATCCAGGTCCCCCATACATCCATGGCTCAGCACAGAGGGTTACATGCAGTGCCGATGTAAGGCCCCCCAGCGATCCAGGTCCCCAGTACATCCATGGCTCAGCACAGAGGGTTACATGCAGTGCCGATGTAAGGCCCCCCAGCGGTCCAGGTCCCCAGTACATCCATGGCTCAGCACAGAGGGTTACATGCAGTGCCGATGTATGGCCCCCCAGCGATCCAGGTCCCCAGTACATCCATGGCTCAGCACAGAGGGTTACATGCAGTGCCGATGTAAGGCCACCTAGCGATCCAGGTCCCCCGTACATCCATGGCTCAGCACAGAGGGTTACATGCAGTGCCGATGTAAGGCCCCCCAGCGATCCAGGTCCCCCATACATCCATGGCTCAGCACAGAGGGTTACATGCAGTGCCGATGTAAGGCCCCCCAGCGATCCAGGTCCCCAGTACATCCATGGCTCAGCACAGAGGGTTACATGCAGTGCCGATGTAAGGCCCCCCAGCGGTCCAGGTCCCCAGTACATCCATGGCTCAGCACAGAGGGTTACATGCAGTGCCGATGTAAGGCCCCCAGCGATCCAGGTCCCCAGTACATCCATGGCTCAGCACAGAGGGTTACATGCAGTGCCGATGTATGGCCCCCCAGTGGTCCAGGTCCCCAGTACATCCATGCCTCAGCACAGAGGGTTACATGCAGTGCCGATGTAAGGCCCCCCAGCGGTCCAGGTCCCAGTACATCCATGGCTCAGCACAGAGGGTTACATGCAGTGCCGATGTATGGCTCCCCAGCGGTCCAGGTCCCCCCTACATCCATGGCTCAGCACAGAGGGTTACATGCAGTGCCAATGTAAGGCCCCCCAGCGGTCCAGGTCCCAGTACATCCATGGCTCAGCACAGAGGGTTACATGCAGTGCCGATGTATGGCACCCCAGCGGTCCAGGTCCCCAGTACATCCATGGCTCAGCACAGAGGGTTACATGCAGTGCCGATGTAAGGCCCCCCAGCGGTCCAGGTCCCCAGTACATCCATGGCTCAGCACAGAGGGTTACATGCAGTGCCGATGTAAGGCACCCCAGCGATCCAGGTCCCCCCTACATCCATGGCTCAGCACAGAGGGTTACATGCAGTGCCGATGTAAGGCCCCCCAGTGGTCCAGGTCCCCAGTACATCCATGGCTCAGCACAGAGGGTTACATGCAGTGCCGATGTATGGCACCCCAGTGGTCCAGGTCCCCAGTACATCCATGGCTCAGCACAGAGGGTTACATGCAGTGCCGATGTAAGGCCCCCCAGCGGTCCAGGTCCCCCATACATCCATGGCTCAGCACAGAGGGTTACATGCAGTGCCGATGTAAGGCACCCCAGCGGTCCAGGTCCCCAGTACATCCATGGCTCAGCACAGAGGGTTACATGCAGTGCCGATGTAAGGCCCCCCAGTGGTCCAGGTCCCCAGTACATCCATGGCTCAGCACAGAGGGTTACATGCAGTGCCGATGTAAGGCCCCCCAGCGGTCCAGGTCCCCAGTACATCCATGGCTCAGCACAGAGGGTTACATGCAGTGCCGATGTAAGGCCCCCAGCGATCCAGGTCCCCCGTACATCCATGGCTCAGCACAGAGGGTTACATGCAGTGCCGATGTAAGGCCCCCCAGTGGTCCAGGTCCCCAGTACATCCATGGCTCAGCACAGAGGGTTACATGCAGTGCCGATGTAAGGCCCCCCAGCGGTCCAGGTCCCAGTACATCCATGGCTCAGCACAGAGGGTTACATGCAGTGCCGATGTAAGGCCCCCAGCGATCCAGGTCCCCCGTACATCCATGGCTCAGCACAGAGGGTTACATGCAGTGCCGATGTAAGGCCCCCCAGTGGTCCAGGTCCCCAGTACATCCATGGCTCAGCACAGAGGGTTACATGCAGTGCCGATGTAAGGCCCCCCAGCGGTCCAGGTCCCCAGTACATCCATGGCTCAGCACAGAGGGTTACATGCAGTGCCGATGTAAGGCCCCCAGCGGTCCAGGTCCCCAGTACATCCATGGCTCAGCACAGAGGGTTACATGCAGTGCCGATGTAAGGCCCCCAGCGATCCAGGTCCCCCGTACATCCATGGCTCAGCACAGAGGGTTACATGCAGTGCCGATGTAAGGCCACCCAGCGATCCAGGTCCCCCATACATCCATGGCTCAGCACAGAGGGTTACATGCAGTGCCGATGTAAGGCCCCCCAGTGGTCCAGGTCCCCAGTACATCCATGGCTCAGCACAGAGGGTTACATGCAGTGCCGATGTATGGCCCCCCAGCGGTCCAGGTCCCCAGTACATCCATGGCTCAGCACAGAGGGTTACATGCAGTGCCGATGTAAGGCCCCCCAGCGGTCCAGGTCCCAGTACATCCATGGCTCAGCACAGAGGGTTACATGCAGTGCCGATGTAAGGCCCCCCAGCGGTCCAGGTCCCCAGTACATCCATGGCTCAGCACAGAGGATTACATGCAGTGCCGATGTAAGGCCCCCCAGCGGTCCAGGTCCCCAGTACATCCATGGCACAGCACAGAGGGTTACATGCAGTGCCGATGTAAGGCCCCCCAGCGGTCCAGGTCCCCCGTACATCCATGGCTCAGCACAGAGGGTTACATGCAGTGCCGATGTAAGGCCCCCCAGTGGTCCAGGTCCCCAGTACATCCATGGCTCAGCACAGAGGGTTACATGCAGTGCCGATGTATGGCTCCCCAGCGGTCCAGGTCCCCCCTACATCCATGGCTCAGCACAGAGGGTTACATGCAGTGCCGATGTAAGGCCCCCCAGCAGTCCAGGTCCCCCATACATCCATGGCTCAGCACAGAGGGTTACATGCAGTGCCGATGTAAGGCCCCCCAGTGGTCCAGGTCCCCAGTACATCCATGGCTCAGCACAGAGGGTTACATGCAGTGCCGATGTAAGGCCCCCCAGCGGTCCAGGTCCCCAGTACATCCATGGCTCAGCACAGAGGGTTACATGCAGTGCCGATGTAAGGCCCCCCAGCGGTCCAGGTCCCCCCTACATCCATGGCTCAGCACAGAGGGTTACATGCAGTGCCGATGTAAGGCCACCCAGCGATCCAGGTCCCCAGTACATCCATGGCTCAGCACAGAGGGTTACATGCAGTGCCGATGTATGGCTCCCCAGCGGTCCAGGTCCCAGTACATCCATGGCTCAGCACAGAGGGTTACATGCAGTGCGGATGTAAGGCCCCCCAGCGATCCAGGTCCCCCATACATCCATGGCTCAGCACAGAGGGTTACATGCAGTGCCGATGTAAGGCCCCCCAGCGGTCCAGGTCCCCCGTACATCCATGGCTCAGCACAGAGGGTTACATGCAGTGCCGATGTATGGCTCCCCAGCGGTCCAGGTCCCCCCTACATCCATGGCTCAGCACAGAGGGTTACATGCAGTGCCGATGTAAGGCCCCCCAGCGGTCCAGGTCCCCCCTACATCCATGGCTCAGCACAGAGGGTTACATGCAGTGCCAATGTAAGGCCCCCCAGCGGTCCAGGTCCCAGTACATCCATGGCTCAGCACAGAGGGTTACATGCAGTGCCGATGTATGGCACCCCAGCGGTCCAGGTCCCCAGTACATCCATGGCTCAGCACAGAGGGTTACATGCAGTGCCGATGTAAGGCACCCCAGCGGTCCAGGTCCCCAGTACATCCATGGCTCAGCACAGAGGGTTACATGCAGTGCCGATGTAAGGCCCCCCAGCGATCCAGGTCCCCAGTACATCCATGGCTCAGCACAGAGGGTTACATGCAGTGCCGATGTAAGGCCCCCCAGTGGTCCAGGTCCCCCGTACATCCATGGCTCAGCACAGAGGGTTACATGCAGTGCCGATGTATGGCTCCCCAGCGGTCCAGGTCCCCCCTACATCCATGGCTCAGCACAGAGGGTTACATGCAGTGCCAATGTAAGGCCCCCCAGCGGTCCAGGTCCCAGTACATCCATGGCTCAGCACAGAGGGTTACATGCAGTGCCGATGTAAGGCCCCCCAGCGATCCAGGTCCCCCATACATCCATGGCTCAGCACAGAGGGTTACATGCAGTGCCAGTGTAAGGCCCCCCAGCGGTCCAGGTCCCAGTACATCCATGGCTCAGCACAGAGGTTACATGCAGTGCCAGTGTAAGGCCCCCCAGCAGTCCAGGTCCCCAGTACATCCATGGCTCAGCACAGAGGGTTACATGCAGTGCCGATGTAAGGCCCCCCAGCGGTCCAGGTCCCCAGTACATCCATGGCTCAGCACAGAGGGTTACATGCAGTGCCGATGTAAGGCACCCCAGCGGTCCAGGTCCCCACTACATCCATGGCTCAGCACAGAGGGTTACATGCAGTGCCGATGTAAGGCCCCCCAGCGATCCAGGTCCCCAGTACATCCATGGCTCAGCACAGAGGGTTACATGCAGTGCCGATGTAAGGCCCCCCAGTGGTCCAGGTCCCCAGTACATCCATGGCTCAGCACAGAGGGTTACATGCAGTGCTGATGTAAGGCCCCCCAGTGGTCCAGGTCCCCCGTACATCCATGGCTCAGCACAGAGGGTTACATGCAGTGCCGATGTAAGGCCCCCCAGCGGTCCAGGTCCCAGTACATCCATGGCTCAGCACAGAGGGTTACATGCAGTGCCGATGTAAGGCTCCCCAGTGGTCCAGGTCCCCCGTACATCCATGGCTCAGCACAGAGGGTTACATGCAGTGCCGGTGTAAGGCCCCCCAACGCTCCAGGTCCCCAGTACATCCATGGCTCAGCACAGAGGGTTACATGAAATAAACTAAGGTACTAAATAAGTCCCATGTGGCCAAGCACGGATCAACGTAAAACCTGGGCGGTTGGAGAGCCTTGAGGACCACGTTTGGGAACCTCTCCCTTACTCTAATGGTAAATATCAGCACTTAGGGGTAAATCTATTGAAGATGGCTGTTTCCTATAGCAACCAATCAGATTCTGTTTCTCATTTATTTGGCACTTTCTAGAAGATAATAAATAGGCTCTAACTGGTTGCTATGGGCATAATTCTGAGGGTCACATAAAAATAACAAGTGCTTCTCCTGGACCGAATCGTGGTGCAGGCGGAGAACATGGCAATAAATGCGGGTGACATCCGATATCGGTAAGAGAAGCTTTGTAATCACACCCATTGTCTTGGGCACGGTTCCCATTGGGCATCACAGATGTGACAGCTGTTCCTTGCCGACGGTTCATGTTCTTAAGCCGGCTCAGAACTAAAGGGTTAATGTTAGAGGCTGAGTGACCCACCCCCCGAAACCTCTATTGGATCCCAAATTCCAGGACCTGTAATGGGGTGCAGTCGAGTGATTTTAAATTGAGAACAAAGCCGCCATAAGCAGGCAGTAACCAGACACCACACAGAGCGCTCCGGCCCTAAGTCCACGGCATTGTTCCCACTTGTGGGGTGGAATTACACACGTACAGCAGAACAGTGTGCGGGGACGCTCTGCCCAGCGCCAAACTACTCCGCACTTGGTCGGCAGTGACAAAAAGGTAGACACTGAAAAGGTTGACATGAGTTTTTCAGGGTTTATTGGTCTGAGCTCGTGGATCCCCCATTTAGTGTAGAGCGTGGCCTTGCGTGGCACACTTCACTTGTCTTGCATTTGGCTATGGAACCTCCCCCCCCCCCCCCCCCCCCCCCCCCCCAAAAAAAAAATTGAGAAAATTATGAAAAACTCATGAAAAACCGCCCGCCACCCCTCCAAACGAACTCCGCCCTGTCTGACCAACCATGAATCAGGCCCAATGTTCACAATATAATGTAAGGGGTACATTTACTAAGTTCTATTGAAAATAGGATGTTGTCCATAACAACCAATCAGATTCTACTTATTTATTTAGCACCTTCTAGAAGATCATAGATAGAATGTAATTGGTTGCCCATAGCAACATCTCACCTCCAGCAGAACTCCCCTCTTGGTAAATTGACCCCTTAATGTCCAGTCACTATCACAGGGAATAAACACAGTGATGTTATTGGTGCAGAGGGTAATTTATCAGAGCGCGGTGAGAGTAAGGGCCAGATTCTCTAAGCTTCCAAGTGATAAACAGCCAGCCAATCAGCTCCTACCTGACATGTCACAGGCTGGGTTTGAAAAATGTCAGGCAGGAGCTGATTGGCTGGCTGTTTATCACTCTCCAATTTATCACTTTTGAAGCTTAGAGAATCTGGCCCAAAGTGACAACCAACCAGCTCCTAACTGTCCTGCTACTGCGGCGCTCTCTCACTTCAAGTGATGATAACTACATAGACATGAATGTGCACAGTAAATACCACATTAATTGGGGAAATGGCGCAGCCCTGGAGCATCGGCAGAGATCAGTTATAACTTATCTTCTCATTGACATTGGCACCAGAAATAATATCTATAGATAATGATCACCCCCATAGAGGGTTGTGCAACCTCTGGTTACGTGTCACTACAGACAGTGGTGGAAGTCTCACTAGATACCCGAGGCACGTGTCTAGGGCTGTCACTGACAGTGAGGGCGGCAACGCACGCCCGCTTACATGATAGCGCTGCTAGGCCAATGGCCAGATAATTAGCTTTTGTTTATATCATTACAACTTAATTTTTTACATTTTGTAACTGGTGAGTGCTGCAGCAAGACTGCGAATGGATGTTGATTTGCTGATTGGTGGTTGTTGTAGCTATCCACCAATCAAAGTGCACAATTATCTACCTGCCTGCAGCCAGGCAGTGAATGACTATCAGCATGCTGATTGGGGGTTGGTGGGAGCCATCCAGCAATCAGAGTACTGACAGATGTAGTGAAGCACATAGAGAGAAGGCGCAGGACGAGCATGTTACATACTTCCTGAAATGAATCAGGACTCCAGTGTACAGAAGGGCCCCACTCTCCCAAAAATAGGGCATGGCCTCTGGGAAAGGGGTGTTGCTTTATGGCAATGCTGCACTTGCGAGTCATGCCCCCTGCTTAAACACAACAACCCTGATATGCATAGTGGGAAAAAAAAGTTTCCGCCATTGGCAAAGCCTAAAAATACTAAATGTTTGTCTGTGCATATTGCGGGTAAGTCTTTTTACATTGGACGGTCCATTGACACACCCACCTCCGCTAAGGCTACGAGTTTGATTAAGGAACTGTAACCATGGTAACTTTCATCTGCCCCTAATAAAACTGTGATTTGCTGAATTTCCAGTAAAATCTATCGTACGTATATCTGTAGTGCGGCTAGCCATCTTGACTGACATGCGCCCAAATCCAGTGTATTACAGCATATTCATAACTGTGCAATCAGCCAAAAATATAATCCATATATAAACAAAATCAAAGCAGATGTTTCTTTTAGATATCTTCTATAGGGATCGTGCTACACGCGTTTCTCCATACAAACTACATGATGTTGTTGGATGCATGTGTTTCTCCATACAAACTACATGATGTTGTTGGATGCACGCGTTTATCTATACAAACTACATGATGTTGTTGGATGCATGCGTTTCTCCATACAAACTACATGATGTTGTTGGATGCATGCGTTTATCCATACAAACTACATGATGTTGTTGGATGCACGCATTTCTCCATACAAACTACATGATGTTGTTTGATGCACGTGTTTCTCCATACAAACTACATGATGTTGTTGGATGCACGCGTTTCTCCATACAAACTACATGATGTTGTTGGATGCACGCGTTTCTCCATACAAACTAAATGATGTTGTTGGATGCACGCGTTTATCCATACAAACTACATGATGTTGTTGGATGCACGTGTTTCTCTCAGTAAGTAGCCGACACACAATCAATATATTATTAGCTTATCTCTATGCTATTTATATCAACACATTTTGGGGGTAATTCAGACCGGCTCGCTAGGCTGCGTATATTCGGAGCCTAGCTATCAGTTTAACGCCAATCTGGCGAACTCAAATAAAAGGGTTAATACAGTTTTGTTATATGTAAATCATTTCCATGTCAATAAAACAAACTTTATTGTCAAAGTGTGCACTTCAGAACACACCGATTTAGAATCTATGGCTGCCTATTCCCTTACCCTAACACGGTGAAATGCGCCATTGTGTATCAGCTCCCACTGTGAAGTGGCATGGATTGCACCACTGCGGGGTAAGAGGCGGGTAAACAATTATACCAAATAGATCACTCCCCAGACATTATTATTGGTTATTTATATAGTGCACACATATACTGCAGCGCTGTACAGAGAATAATTAATAGATCACAGCAGTACCAGCCCAATGAAGCATACAATCTACATTCTCCAACACAAGTAACGCCTACACAAAAGGGGCAATGTTTCTCTTGTTGTCAGAACCCAGTTAAGGTGCCATCTATTTTTATCATTGTTTAACCCTTTGAGTGCCAAGGGAATTTGTCTTAATAGGTAAGAAAATTGACAAGCAAATATTGTTATCTATCATAAATTATAATGACCGGTAATGTCACCGTATATAGGAAATATAATCTTGTTTTACACAACATCATTTATATAACAAATGTGAGCGACACTGGCGTTATTAGCTGTTGGCACTCAAAGGGTTAATGCTGAAAATGGAAAGACCATAAAACAATTATCTTTGTGGTGGCAGTTCCCTGTATGGGGGGATTTGCCCCCGGTCCCAATGGTTGGGGGTTTGTGCATGTGTGAATATGTACATGTGCAATTCCAGGGAGTGAATGCCTTACACGAGTTTCACACTCGCCGCAGCATTCGCTCAATGGTGGGCAGGATGGGGGTGGACGCAGTGGACAAAAACAATGGGGGCGCCCACGGAAATGTTGGGCGTACCCCTGCGAACGCAGTCGTGCCCATGCATCCTCGGGGCGGACGGCTGGCGTTAGTGCCCAATTCAGCAGATAGCGGCCGTCTGACAAGTCAGTATCAGAGCGGAGGCGAGAGAAATCATTACAAGGTGAGTGACCCAGAATGATTTCTCCTTGCGGCCCCATGCTAGCGGATTTGTTAGCTTGTGTGGGATTAGCTCAGCAGGGGCGATGGGCGTGCATTCAGCAGGGAGGCGTTAACCTGATCGATAGGCAGCGAATATACGTAGCGAGCAGGTGTGAATCAGACCCGAAGTTCTCTTACTATTTTTGCTATGAAGCGGGTGAGGCTTGGGGGCATTGCTACGTGTATACTGTATATTAGATGTGAGGTGCCTTCGGGCCGGTGTCAGCTGAGAGATGTATTTGCTGATTACTGCGTGTGACAGACAGTCGGCGACGCTTCCTCACACTGAATGCAGATTATCTGTGAGAACTGAGGCAGATGTAGACTACAGGAGTGAAACCGCCGCTCACATGAGGTAGCCGGGGGGCTATGTGCTGTGCATAACGCCAGCGCCTCCATCCACATTTGTATATCCGTGTGTGGGGCCGATGAACAGGACGAGATGTCAGGTGCACACGGATCTGCAGCCTGACTGTTATATGGGAATCAAATCCATTTACCAGAATACAGTCGGTTGGTCGACAGCTATTAGGTCGACACCACTAGGTGGACATGCTGTAAGGTCGACATGGGACAAGGTCAACAGGTCATTAGGTCGACACAAGCACTACACCACCACCCACTGTACACTACCACCCCTCACTACACCACAATCCATTACACACTACCACCCTTCATTACACCCCCACCCATTGTACCTACCACACTACACTACACTCCCACCCATAGTACATTAATACCCCTCACTACACCACCACCCACTGTACCCTACCACCCCTCACTACACCCCCAACCATTGTACCCTACTACACTAATAATGACGGGCACTCATACTGGTAACATCTCTCTCATAGCGTGGCCCATATTACCCATAATACCCCTCACAGCACGCTGCCATCATCTCATTATACTACCACTGTAATGACGGGCACTTATACTGGTAACATCTCTCTCATAGCGTGGCCCATATTACCCATAATACCCCTCACAGCACGCGGCCATCATCCCATTATACTACCACTGTAATGACGGGCACTCATACTGGTAACATCTCTGTCATAGCGTGGCCCATATTACCCATAATTCCCCTCACAGCGAGCTGCCATCATCACATTATACTACCACTGTAATGACGGGCACTCATACTGGTAACATCTCTCTCAAAGCGTGGCCCATATTACCCATAATTCCCCTCACAGCGAGCTGCCATCATCCCATTATACTACCACTGTAGTGACGGGCACTCATACTGGTAACATCTCTCTCATAGCGTGGCCCTTATTACCCATAATTCCCCTCACAGCACGCTGCCATCATCGCATTATACTACCACTGTAATGACGGGCACTCATACTGGTAACATCTCTCTCATAGCGTGGCTCATATTACCCATAATTCCCCTCACAGTGAGCTGCCATCATCCCATTATAGTACCACTGTAGTGACGGGCACTCATACTGGTAACATCTCTCTCATAGCGTGGCCCATATTACCCATAATACCCCTCACAGCACGCTGCCATCATCCCATTATACTACCACTGTAGTGACGGGCACTCATACTGGTAACATCTCTCTCATAGCGTGGCCCATATTACCCATAATACCCCTCACAGCACGCTGCCATCATCTCATTATACTACCACTGTAGTGACGGGCACTTATACTGGTAACATCTCTCTCATAGCGTGGACCTTATTACCCATAATTCCCCTCACAGCGAGCTGCCATCATCGCATTATACTACCACTGTAGTGACGGGCACTCATACTGGTAACATCTCTCTCATAGCGTGTCCCATATTACCCATAATACCCCTCACAGCACGCTGCCATCATCCCATTATACTACCACTGTAGTGACGGGCACTCATACTGGTAACATCTCTCTCATAGCGTGGCCCATATTACCCATAATTCCCCTCACAGCGAGCTGCCATCATCGCATTATACTACCACTGTAGTGACGGGCACTCATACTGGTAACATCTCTCTCATAGCGTGGCCCATATTACCCATAATACCCTTCACAGCACGCTGCCATCATCTCATTATACTACCACTGTAATGACGGGCACTCATACTGGTAACATCTCTCTCATAGCGTGGCCCATATTACCCATAATACCCCTCACAGCGAGCTGCCATCATCCCATTATACTACCACTGTAGTGACGGGCACTTAAACTGGTAACATCTCTCTCATAGCGTGGCCCATATTACCCATAATACCCCTCACAGCGAGCTGCCATCATCGCATTATACTACCACTGTAGTGACGGGCACTCATACTGGTAACATCTCTCTCATAGCGTGGCCCATATTACCCATAATACCCCTAACAGCACGCTGCCATCATCTCATTATACTACCACTATAATGACGGGCACTCATACTGGTAACATCTCTCTCATAGCGTGGCCCTTATTACCCATAATTCCCCTCACAGTGAGCTGCCATCATCGCATTATACTACCACTGTAGTGACGGGCACTCATACTGGTAACATCTCTCTCATAGCGTGGCCCATATTACCCATAATACCCCTAACAGCACGCTGCCATCATCTCATTATACTACCACTATAATGACGGGCACTCAAACTGGTAACATCTCTCTCATAGCGTGGCCCATATTACCCATAATTCCCCTCACAGCGAGCTGCCATCATCGCATTATACTACCACTGTAGTGACGGGCACTCATACTGGTAACATCTCTCTCATAGCGTGGCCCATATTACCCATAATACCCTTCACAGCACGCTGCCATCATCTCATTATACTACCACTGTAATGACGGGCACTCATACTGGTAACATCTCTCTCATAGCGTGGCCCATATTACCTATAATACCCCTCACAGCGAGCTGCCATCATCCCATTATACTACCACTGTAGTGACGGGCACTTAAACTGGTAACATCTCTCTCATAGCGTGGCCCATATTACCCATAATACCCCTCACAGCGAGCTGCCATCATCGCATTATACTACCACTGTAGTGACGGGCACTCATACTGGTAACATCTCTCTCATAGCGTGGCCCATATTACCCATAATACCCCTAACAGCACGCTGCCATCATCTCATTATACTACCACTGTAGCGACGGGCACTCATACTGGTAACATCTCTCTCATAGCATGGCCCATATTACCCATAATTCCCCTCACAGCATGCTGTTACACAGTACTACTGATCTCATCATCCTGCGTCCAGCACAACGGTCTACAGATCAGACCCACAGTAAGCAGGTTGATGCCCTACGGTATGGGGGTTATTCTGGTTTACTCGCAAAGGCAAATTCACTCTCAGCATAGTGTCAGGCAGAGATTGTGGCAGATTATTTTGCATATGTATTCATGAAGACAGGCTGCTAGGACATATATACATCTGACATCTCCGCTGAGAGGATATATACAGCTCACATCTCCGCTGAGAGGATATATACAGCTCACATCTCCGCTGAGAGGATATATACAGCTCACATCTCCGCTGAGAGGATATATACAGCTCACATCTCCGCTGAGAGGATATATACAGCTCACATCTCCGCTGAGAGGGTATATACAGCTCACATCTCCGCTGAGAGGATATATACAGCTCACATCTCCGCTGAGAGGATATATACAGCTCACATCTCCGCTGAGAGGATATATACAGCTCACATCTCCGCTGAGAGGATATATACAGCTCACATCTCCGCTGAGAGGATTTATACAGCTCACATCTCCGCTGAGAGGATATATACAGCTCACATCTCCGCTGAGAGGATATATACAGCTCACATCTCCGCTGAGAGGATATATACAGCTCACATCTCCGCTGAGAGGATATATACAGCTCACATCTCCGCTGAGAGGATATATACAGCTCACATCTCCGCTGAGAGGATATATACAGCTCACATCTCCGCTGAGAGGATATATATACAGCTCACATCTCAGCTGAGAGGATATATACAGCTCACATCTCCGCTGAGAGGATATATACAGCTCACATCTCCGCTGAGAGGATATATACAGCTCACATCTCCGCTGAGAGGATATATACAGCTCACATCTCCGCTGAGAGGATATATACAGCTCACATCTCCGCTGAGAGGATATATACAGCTCACATCTCCGCTGAGAGAATATATACAGCTCACATCTCCGCTGAGAGGATATATACAGCTCACATCTCCGCTGTGAGGATATATACAGCTCACATCTCCGCTGAGAGGATATATACAGCTCACATCTCCGCTGAGAGGATATATACAGCTCACATCTCAGCTGAGAGGATATATACAGCTCACATCTCCGCTGAGAGGATATATACAGCTCACATCTCCGCTGAGAGAATATATACAGCTCACATCTCCGCTGAGAGGATATATACAGCTCACATCTCAGCTGAGAGGATATATACAGCTCACATCTCAGCTGAGAGGATATATACAGCTCACATCTCCGCTGAGAGAATATATACAGCTCACATCTCCGCTGAGAGGATATATACAGCTCACATCTCCGCTGAGAGGATATATACAGCTCACATCTCCGCTGAGAGGATATATACAGCTCACATCTCCGCTGAGAGGATATATACAACTCACATCTCCGCTGAGAGGATATATACAGGTCACATCTCCGCTGAGAGGATATATACAGCTCACATCTCCGCTGAGAGGATATATACAGGTCACATCTCCGCTGAGAGGATATATACAGCTCACATCTCCGCTGAGAGGATATATACAGCTCACATCTCCGCTGAGAGGATATATACAGCTCACATCTCCGCTGAGAGGATATATACAGCTCACATCTCCGCTGAGAGGATATATACAGGTCACATCTCCGCTGAGAGGATATATACAGCTCACATCTCCGCTGAGAGGATATATACAGGTCACATCTCCGCTGAGAGGATATATACAGGTCACATCTCCGCTGAGAGGATATATACAGGTCACATCTCCGCTGAGAGGATATATACAGCTCACATCTCCGCTGAGAGGATATATACAGGTCACATCTCCGCTGAGAGGATATATACAGCTCACATCTCCGCTGAGAGGATATATACAGCTCACATCTCCGCTGAGAGGATATATACAGCTCACATCTCCGCTGAGAGGATATATACAGCTCACATCTCCGCTGAGAGGATATATACAGCTCACATCTCAGCTGAGAGGATATATACAGCTCACATCTCCGCTGAGAGGATATATACAGCTCACATCTCCGCTGAGAGGATATATACAGCTCACATCTCCGCTGAGAGGATATATACAGCTCACATCTCCGCTGAGAGGATATATACAGCTCACATCTCCGCTGAGAGGATATATACAGGTCACATCTCCGCTGAGAGGATATATACAGCTCACATCTCCGCTGAGAGGATATATACAGCTCACATCTCCGCTGAGAGGATATATACAGCTCACATCTCCGCTGAGAGGATATATACAGGTCACATCTCCGCTGAGAGGATATATACAGCTCACATCTCCGCTGAGAGGATATATACAGGTCACATCTCCGCTGAGAGGATATATACAGCTCACATCTCCGCTGAGAGGATATATACAGCTCACATCTCCGCTGAGAGGATATATACAGCTCACATCTCCGCTGAGAGGATATATACAGCTCACATCTCCGCTGAGAGGATATATACAGCTCACATCTCCGCTGAGAGGATATATACAGCTCACATCTCCGCTGAGAGGATATATACAGCTCACATCTCCCCTGAGAGGATATATACACTTCACATCTCCGCTGAGAGGATATATACAGCTCACATCTCCGCTGAGAGGATATATACAGCTCACATCACCGCTGAGAGGATATATACAGCTCACATCTCCGCTGAGAGGATATATACAGCTCACATCTCCGCTGAGAGGATATATACAGCTCACATCTCCGCTGAGAGGATATATACAGCTCACATCTCCGCTGAGAGGATATATACAGCTCACATCTCCGCTGAGAGTATATATACAGCTCACATCTCCGCTGAGAGGATATATACAGCTCACATCTCCGCTGAGAGGATATATACAGCTCACATCTCCGCTGAGAGGATATATACAGCTCACATCTCCGCTGAGAGGATATATACAGCTCACATCTCCGCTGAGAGGATATATACAGCTCACATCTCCGCTGAGAGGATATATACAGCTCACATCTCCGCTGAGAGGATATATACAGCTCACATCTCCGCTGAGAGATTATATACAGCTCACATCTCCGCTGAGAGGATATATACAGCTCACATCTCCGCTGAGAGGATATATACAGCTCACATCTCCGCTGTGAGGATATATACAGCTCACATCTCCGCTGAGAGGATATATACAGCTCACATCTCCACTGAGAGGATATATACAGCTCACATCTCCGCTGAGAGGATATATACAGCTCACATCTCCGCTGAGAGGATATATACAGCTCACATCTCCGCTGAGAGGATATATACAGCTCACATCTCCGCTGAGAGGATATATACAGCTCACATCTCCGCTGAGAGGATATATACAGCTCACATCTCCGCTGAGAGGATATATACAGCTCACATCTCCGCTGAGAGGATATATACAGCTCACATCTCCGCTGAGAGGATATATACAGCTCACATCTCCGCTGAGAGGATATATACATCTGACATCTCCGCTGAGAGAATATATACAGCTCACATCTCCGCTGAGAGGATATATACAGCTCACATCTCCCCTGAGAGGATATATACACTTCACATCTCCGCTGAGAGGATATATACAGCTCACATCTCCGCTGAGAGGATATATACAGCTCACATCACCGCTGAGAGGATATATACAGCTCACATCTCCGCTGAGAGGATATATACAGGTCACATCTCCGCTGAGAGGATATATACAGCTCACATCTCCGCTGAGAGGATATATACAGCTCACATCTCCGCTGAGAGGATATATACAGGTCACATCTCCGCTGAGAGAATATATACATCTGACATCTCCGCTGAGAGAATATATACATCTGACATCTTCGCTGAGAGGATATATACAGCTCACATCTCCGCTGAGAGGATATATACAGCTCACATCTCCGCTGAGAGGATATGTACAGCTCACATCTCCGCTGAGAGGATATATACAGCTCACATCTCCGCTGAGAGAATATATACATCTGACATCTCCGCTGAGAGGATATATACAGCTCACATCTCCGCTGAGAGGATACATACAGCTCGCATCTCCGCTGAGAGGATACATACAGCTCACATCTCCGCTGAGAGGATATATACAGATCACATCTCCGCTGAGAGGATATATACAGCTCACATCTCCGCTGAGAGGATATAAACAGCTCACATCTCCGCTGAGAGGATATATACAGCTCACATCTCCGCTGAGAGGATATATACAGCTCACATCTCCGCTGAGAGGATATATACAGCTCACATCTCCGCTGAGAGAATATATACATCTGACATCTCCGCTGAGAGAATATATACAGCTCACATCTCCGCTGAGAGGATATATACAGCTCACATCTCCCCTGAGAGGATATATACACTTCACATCTCCGCTGAGAGGATATATACAGCTCACATCTCCGCTGAGAGGATATATACAGCTCACATCACCGCTGAGAGGATATATACAGCTCACATCTCCACTGAGAGGATATATACAGGTCACATCTCCGCTGAGAGGATATATACAGCTCACATCTCCGCTGAGAGGATATATACAGCTCACATCTCCGCTGAGAGGATATATACAGGTCACATCTCCGCTGAGAGAATATATACATCTGACATCTCCGCTGAGAGAATATATACATCTGACATCTTCGCTGAGAGGATATATACAGCTCACATCTCCGCTGAGAGGATATATACAGCTCACATCTCCGCTGAGAGGATATATACAGCTCACATCTCCGCTGAGAGGATATATACAGCTCACATCTCCGCTGAGAGAATATATACATCTGACATCTCCGCTGAGAGGATATATACAGCTCACATCTCCGCTGAGAGGATATATACAGCTCACATCTCCGCTGAGAGGATACATACAGCTCACATCTCCGCTGAGAGGATATATACAGATCACATCTCCGCTGAGAGGATATATACAGCTCACATCTCCGCTGAGAGGATATATACAGCTCACATCTCCGCTGAGAGGATATATACAGCTCACATCTCCGCTGAGAGGATATATACAGCTCACATCTCCGCTGAGAGGATATATACAGCTCACATCTCCGCTGAGAGAATATATACATCTGACATCTCCGCTGAGAGAATATATACAGCTCACATCTCCGCTGAGAGGATATATACAGCTCACATCTCCCCTGAGAGGATATATACACTTCACATCTCCGCTGAGAGGATATATACAGCTCACATCTCCGCTGAGAGGATATATACAGCTCACATCACCGCTGAGAGGATATATACAGCTCACATCTCCACTGAGAGGATATATACAGGTCACATCTCCGCTGAGAGGATATATACAGCTCACATCTCCGCTGAGAGGATATATACAGCTCACATCTCCGCTGAGAGGATATATACAGGTCACATCTCCGCTGAGATAATATATACATCTGACATCTCCGCTGAGAGAATATATACATCTGACATCTTCGCTGAGAGGATATATACAGCTCACATCTCCGCTGAGAGGATATATACAGCTCACATCTCCGCTGAGAGGATATATACAGCTCACATCTCCGCTGAGAGGATATATACAGCTCACATCTCCGCTGAGAGGATATATACAGCTCACATCTCCGCTGAGAGAATATATACAGCTCACATCTCCGCTGAGAGAATATATACAGCTCACATCTCCGCTGAGAGGATATATACAGCTCACATCTCAGCTGAGAGGATATATACAGCTCACATCTCAGCTGAGAGAATATATACAGCTCACATCTCCGCTGAGAGAATATATACAGCTCACATCTCCGCTGAGAGGATATATACAGCTCACATCTCCGCTGAGAGAATATATACAGCTCACATCTCCGCTAAGAGGATATATACAGCTCACATCTCCGCTGAGAGGATATATACAGCTCACATCTCCGCTGAGAGGATATATACAGGTCACATCTCCGCTGAGAGGATATATACAGCTCACATCTCCGCTGAGAGGATATATACAGGTCACATCTCCGCTGAGAGGATATATACAGCTCACATCTCCGCTGAGAGGATATATACAGCTCACATCTCCGCTGAGAGGATATATACAGCTCACATCTCCGCTGAGAGAATATATACAGCTCACATCTCCGCTGAGAGGATATATACAGCTCACATCTCCGCTGAGAGGATATATACAGCTCACATCTCCGCTGAGAGGATATATACAGCTCACATCTCCGCTGAGAGGATATATACAGCTCACATCTCAGCTGAGAGAATATATACATCTGACATCTCCGCTGAGAGAATATATACATCTGACATCTCAGCTGAGAGAATATATACATCATGACATCTTCGCTGAGAGGATATATACAGCTCACATCTCAGCTGAGAGGATATATACAGCTCACATCTCCGCTGAGAGAATATATACATCTGACATCTCCGCTGAGAGGATATATACAGATCACATCTCCGCTGAGAGAATATATACAGCTCACATCTCCGCTGAGAGGATATATACAGCTCACATCTCCGCTGAGAGGATATATACAGCTCACATCACCGCTGAGAGGATATATACAGCTCACATCTCCGCTGAGAGGATATATACAGCTCACATCTCCGCTGAGAGGATATATACAGCTCACATCTCCGCTGAGAGGATATATACAGCTCACATCTCCGCTGAGAGGATATATACAGATCACATCTCCGCTGAGAGAATATATACAGCTCACATCTCCGCTGAGAGGATATATACAGCTCACATCTCCGCTGAGAGAATATATACATCTGACATCTCCGCTGAGAGGATATATACATCTGACATCTCCGCTGAGAGGATATATACCTGCTGCAGTATCAGCATTATGCCACGTGACACATATAGCAGTTACTGTATGAGCGTGTGTGGCCCCTTGCATGCGAGGCGATGTGTACTCTTACATCTTCATGCGCATGCGGCCGCACAAAGGGAAAATCATTCAATGTAGCTGACCATCAAATGATTTTTTTCACATTCGCAAATAAAGTTCAGTCTAAACTGATGTCAGTCGTCGGCCCGAGCAGGCATCGCCCTGCTGCAGCGCCCTGCCCGCCCCCTCCCCGTGGTAATGCCCTGCTGCAGCCCCCTGCCCGCCTCCCTCCCTCCCCGTGGGAACGCCCCGCTGCAGCCCCTTGCCCGCCCCCCTCCCTCCCCGTGGGAACGCCCGGCTTCACTGTGGTGGCTTACGCAGTCTCTCCCAGCATGCCCCCCGGCTGCCAGCATCTCTGCGCATGTGCAGGGGGGCACCTGGGTCACAGATTCGACCATTCATCTGGCATATACTGTAAAATGACAGTTAAGCCCCATACACACTAGACGACATTTGCCACAATATCGCTCAGAAAAGGCTTTCTAAGCGATATTGTGGACAATATGACAGGCATCAGCAAATGTGTACGCACTTGCCGATATCTGCCCCCTAGACCTCTACAAGCTGATTGGATGGCACTTTATCTCTCTCCAAGATCTGATGAATCTCTCGCTTAGAATAGTTGTTGTTTAGCACGTTTCACATTCACACCTCCCGGCTGCAAATGGCTACTTAACAGGAGTGGGGAATCTGAACTTACATGTAAAATGCCAGTGGGTACAATGGCCCTTATTCTGGATGACTGACAAGACTGCAAAATTTGCAGCCTTGCAAACACGCGGGGGGACCAATTCAATCAGAATACCCCCCAAAGTTCATTGGATACCCCGTTTTATAGCCCATTCCAGAGGCAGAAATCCTCATCAGGGTAACTACAGCTGGATGGGGGCATGGGGGGTGTTATTGACATGAATACCAAATTAAATAAGCTTCGCCCCTCCCTATTAACTGTGATGATGCCAGAAAGATGAACGCATGTGCCAAGTACGCCCAGAATCGATGCCTCTTCTAAACCTCTTCACCTGCAAATTCCAGTTAGAATTCTTGAGATGAAAGTTTAACCAAGAGGTACTCAGTGTTCAGCCAGCGATATTCACTTAACCCTGTCCTGTCCGGTCGGAGTGGACGTTCACCATACCCCGTCTTTCATGTACAGATGCCCAAATTTATTTAGGCAAATGATTTTATTTTATTTTATTTAATTATTCTAAAATGATTTTTCCACAATTGACAATATATAAAATATTGTAGTAAAACTTTCTTCTAGTCTTGTAAAAAAAGTAATAAATAAACCGGCGATTAATGTACTGTCAAACCCATCTACTTGTGAGCTGCAGATGTAGCCAATGTAGGTAATAGTCAATGCTCTTACGCTCTCTCCCCACCAAGCTCTCTGTTCTAGCCAGTGGCAGACAGTTACTATTGTTGTTAGTTTTTCTACTTTGTTGAAACAATGTTGTAGCACAGGCCAAAATAGTGCAGACCCAGCTAAGTCACCCAATGCTGATATTCCTAACATCTTATTGTGGCCTTACAGGAATAATACAAGTGTTCGCCTCGTCTAGTGTCAATTTAATTCTTGGCATTATCCCTCCAGGACGTGAACGATCAGTATTAGCACAATTTGGGGGTCTGAGTATTGTATAATGTTCAGTACTGTTTAATGCATTGTCACATATATTCAGAAACACGCCTTCACCTACTAACCTTTAGTAACCAGGTGGCGAGTGGAGGTGTGGACACCCATGTTCCACCCTGGCTCCTCCCCCTGTTGTGCCGTGTCATGAGATTGTGACATCAGAGGTCCTTTCTCCAACTTGGAACAAGACTTAACTATTTCCCATTACCTTCTCTGCACTGACTAATGGTTTGTGTATATTAAGTGCGGATATAGGGCCTGATTCAGTAATGATCGGTCCCTGGTGTATTCGCTCCGGGGACCGATGTTTTGGCTCGGTGACCATCGAATGATTTTTGCCCAGTACGCTCCCATGCAATTGAGTGTTTATGCCAAACATCCATTCGCATTGCGCCAGGGATGTTTGCGTAGGGGGGTGCAGGCATATGCTCGCCTGGCGGGTGGCGTTAGAGGGCTCGCTAGGCCTATAACAAATGATATTACTCTATACATACAGACAATTGCGCAGTACAACGTCTCCTGTTCCGTTCGGAGTCTCGCTGTCCGTTTCCACCCTGCAGGAGGCATCATTCATAATGGGGTTGTGTTTTGTTTTTGATCCACTGAAAATCCACTATGACTTCATATGATGACATTTTGGGGTCCATTTATTAAAGCTTCGGGGAAAAAAAGGGGGGGAGTGTTGCCCATAGCGACCATTTCCCATTTATATCGATACAGGGGAACCCCTAATAGTGTTAGCAGAAATGTCTCCAGCCGCCCTCATTGTCCTGAGCACAGAGCGGGCAGATGTACCACCTCCACATTATCCCCTTTAGATGACCAGGTACAGGGAACGTATAAAGGTGAGTACACACTAGTGACACTTACGTGCACCCCCACGGGGCGTCACCACCACCTCTGTGGTCTGGACATGCATCCTATAAGGGGTATATTCACCTTTACACTCCACAAAGGAAAACCTTCTACTTTCTAATTTCACGTACCCAGAATATATGGTACAATTAGACTGTACAAAGTCACATGACGCCAGCGCCTGCCACAAATTCGGAGGACACTGTGTAGATGAAGTCAGTCCAGGCTGACTTTTCATTACGAGCGGCAGAAAATCATTAGATGTGACCACCAAATGATTTTTCCTTCGTGCAGCCACATGAGAGTGTAAGTGTAACACATCTACCGCCTGCAGATGCGGGGAATCGCTTGGCGAGGAGGCGGACGTCTAAATATCAGGCCCAAAGTACAAAGCCGTCTCACAGGAAGCAGCAAAGACACAGAAAACTGATCAGAATTGAACATTTTAACCATTTATCTGTTTGCAGATGTTTTTTCCAGTTCATTTTGTAATGTGATCTAAAAATAAATAAAAGTATCCAATATATTTAGAAATACATCATTTTGATGGGTAGAATTACTCAGTGGGGTCTTTTTAGCAGCCACCTCTTTATGCTGGTTCTGAACAAGGGAGATAGTACTGGAAGCACTTCTAAATTATTGTCCTGTAAATCCCACAGACAGAACTGCCGAAAGCTGCAGCTTAGTACATACACCCCTAGGTCTGTAATAATTTGTTACCCTTTAGATTTGGAAAGTAATGAATGAAATAATTGGTCATGTGACCAGAATGCCATGGCCCTTATTCAGTACAAATTTGTTCTCAAAATGGACAAAAGCGTGCTGCACTGCAGGTGGGCCAGATGTAACATGTGCAGAGAGAGAGTCAGATTTGAGTTATTTTGTTTCTGTGCAGGGTAATACTAGCTGCATTATATTTACACTGCAATTTATACCCCTTTCCCACTGCAGCTCTTAAACGGTATATTGTCGTTTTTTTTGCCTTTTTAAACGAGTAGATCTGCAGTGGGAGAGCGCCAGGGTGCTTCACCTGTTTAACAAATACCGGTATTTGTTTAACGGATAAAAGCAGTGTTTTACCCGTTTAAGAGCCATTTTTTTGCCAGTGGGAAAGGCTCTTAGTTGGTATTTAGTAATAATAATATAAAGTTTAAGAACATGATTGGCTTCCTGCAATTAATGACTGTACAGTGGGGCAAGAAAAGTCCATTTAAATGTCTTTATGGCTCTTACCCGTTTAAAGACCCGTTTACAAATACCAGGTCATTACCCATTTCGGCAGTGGGAAAGCAGCATTAGATTTCACTTTCAACACACCCCACCCAAATTTAACTATCGCTGCACATGTTACATCTGCCCCACCTGCAGTGCACATGGTTTTGCCCATTTTGAGAATTTTGTACTGAAATCAGATCTGAATAAGGGCCCATCTTTGTTGAAGCATTTAGAATGGTACAGTTAGGTTTCTCTCATGTTGGGGAGGTACCAAACCTGGGAGAGATAAAGCGGACAGAGATGAAGGGGGAATTCTATTGCAGGTGAGTCGCAGGCTGGCAGAATCTGTGCAGCCCCCACCGCTCTTAACAGGAGCAAAATCTCACACAAAAGTGTTCACTTCATCATTGGGTAGAGAACACTTTTGTGCAAATATGGTATGGCATTCCAGCGGCTGGACGGAGGGTAGGGGTTGGGGTGCTGCACCTCGATTACCAACCAATCATCTTCTGTCACTTTCCAAACAGTGTTTGAAAATGAGAGGAACTGATTGTTTGGGACTTTATTGCTCTGGGGCAGATGTATTAAGCCTGGTGAAGAGATAAACTGGAGATAAAGTGGAAGGAGATAACGTACCAGCCAATCAGATCCCAACTGTCATATTTCAAACACAGCTGATTGGCTGGTGCGTTATCTCCTTCTACGTTATCTCTTCTCCAGGCTTGATACATCTGCCCCAAGGCTTGATACATCTGCCCCAAGGCTTGATACATCTGCCCCAAGGCTTGATACATCTCCCAATATTAGGGGCTGCGTGTTTTTAGATGACTATTACACAAAATCTGACACATACTCGAGCAGATGACCCAATACCTAATAATTATGTCATAGATAGTAAATATTTAATTGCAGCACAGAATATGCAAAAAATATAATAATCAGGATTGGTCAGCCTGTGGCTTGTAGAACTACAAGTCCCAGCATGCTGTACCAGACATATACAGGTAGTTGTACACATACAGTATTGAACGTTTAAGGGGTAGATTTACTCTAAAATTCGAAACGCGATGGTGTTGCCATAAAACCGATCAGATTCTAGCTAACATTTCGCTATTGCATTCTAGAAAATGGAAGACGGAATGTGATTGGTCGCTATGACTACACCACAAGCTTTAGTAAATCTGCTCCTAAGTCTAAAACGATTGCAGGTCATTATAGCGCACAATGAACCCTCATCGTTGCACCCAGACAAATTAATTATTATTCAATTAATAAAGTATTACAGAATTATTTCCCCATAATGACAGTATTTGGGTTGCCCTGTAGCAAATTAGGCCCCAACTTTAGTACTAGGGAAGTGGCATACATAAGGCATTGTCTGCCTGCCCCACCCCTAGTGCCCGCCTGCTTCCTCCTGCACGCACATGGCACTGCCAGCTATAATGCTGGGGTCCTTTACACAGTCTGTGCAGGTGAGTGCCCACTCCCCATATTGGGATCAGTCCCAGCGGTTCCCCTAACAGGATACTATCCTTCCCACACAAAGCCGAGCATCTCCCTCTAATTAACCCGGCTTAACGGAGATTCAGAGACAAAGCACTTTGGAATTCCCACAAGGGGGTTGTGTGTGTGTGTGTGTTGTGTGTGTGTTGTGTGTGTGTGTGTAAGGGTCCGCCTGTCAGTCCTATAACTTGTTTTACTTTTAGTATTACGGAAGCACCCGCTCACCTGAAATCATGCTACCGGAGGGAAAACTTCCTTCCCTTTGTAATATGAAGGTATACAAAGTATTATGAGACAAATTGGTGTGAGCGGGACTTTGTCTATGAAGGGTTAAAAGTGAACAAAGTGCGACAGCTGGAAACCTCTGTTTCTTTTATTCCCTTGTAGATAAGGAACATCTGTCTCACCTGCTGGGCAGGTGCCCGATTGTGTCCTCTTATTCCGCTGCCTTTACCTGCTGTAAGTGCATGCAGACAGGACAGAACTCTCACATCATGGTCATTTCCTAGCTGTAGAACTACAAGTCCCAGCATTCACACAGTTACTGCGTGCTCAGCAAGTACTGAAATCTGGTTTGTGATTGGTTGCAGTAAGTCTCGGACTCAGGGTTTCTTAAACTTGATCCTCAGGACCCCGCACAGTTCACGTTTTCCAGGTCACCCAGGTGCACTCATTACTCACTGACACTTTTTAAATGATACACAGGTGGAGCTAATTATTTCACTTGTGATTCTGTGAGGAGACCTGGAAAACATGCACCTGTGGTAGGTAACAGCATTATCCTGCGACTGATATAGATAACACACACACACACAGACACACAGACACACACACACACATATATAAATTTAAGTGCTGGAAATGTTAAATGTTCTGACACTGTAGCGTTTATAATACAACCATGATTATTATACCGTTACATGCTGATATAGGTTTTCTCCTTACATTGCCTGCAAACTACACCTCTCCTATTTTAGTTTCCCCCTGTAGAACGCGCTCTGTTGTGAAATAAAATTGGCTTCTTCTAGGAAAGTTTAAAAAGTTACAAAAGAGTGAACCTCAGAACCCTCCGTGGGCATGAACAGGTTAAACGTATTGTGCAATCAAGAGATATAGCTGTTACTTACCCGTCCTGGGCGCTCTGTGATACCTGTCGGGCGGATTTTGCCTTTATATTCACATAGAACATTGGTTTTCGCCCACACCCCTCCTTCTACTCCTGCCCTCAAATTTATCATCCTCCAATCACACTCAGATCAACTTCCCCCTTTTTTTTTCCTGTGGTAAAAAATAATAATAATTTGACTCTATGAAGGTGGCTGAGTTGTGCAGGAAGAAAGTTTGTGCGTCCGTTCCACCGATAGTTTTATCCAAACTTTCCTGAGAACTTTCTTTACGATAGTAGAAGGCGTGAGACAGGTTGTGCCTTGTGATGCGTATATACATCAAAGGACATTGTATTACTGAGCAAACAATCCATTCTGGGTGCACCTCATGTCTCCCTCGCTCTGTTTCCTGTTTCGGTTGTGGAATGAAGTTCTGGGTTATTTGAGGTGTCACTTCTTGTCTTATACCTTAGGAGATGGATTTCAACCAAATGATTACATAGAGAAGTATATTTACATGATCAGCCCTACCTATATGA
>NC_139224.1:2861347-2926347 GCF_055691185.1 Crinia signifera | reverse complement strand
CAACCAATCCGCTTCTACCTATTGTTTAATGGGGGCAGATGTAACATGTGCAGAGAGAGTTAAGGTGCCCACATGCTAGTTCTGCAATCTTAAGATGTGCGCATAAATCAGCATTGAAATCTTTTGTCCGTCCTGGACAGAATATTTCAGGCAAGCGCACGTCTTCCCCAAAGATTTATCTTAAGATCCCGTGCGTGTTCCTATGGATCTTTTGTTAAATCTTCTGGTCTTTTGATTCCTATTGGGAGAAAAGTGCTATATAAATATCATTATTATTATTATTATTTTATGCAGATCAGAAAGCGACTGATATCGGCCAATTTTTCGGCCGGTTTTGTGGTAAAAATCGGGCGATCTTTTGTAGATCGTCTGATCGGCAAAAAAAACATTCTAGTGTGTAGACACCTTTAGACTTGGGTGAGTTATTTTGTTTCTGTGCAGGGTAAATACTGGCTGCTTTATTCTGCAATTTAGAACACACCCAAATATAACTCACCAATAGTTAGACCATCGACAGGCAAACCTAGCGCCAACCCTGAAGTCTGGGGGAAGCTTATTTATCAATCTATCCAGTTCAGTAACACATAATGCAGCGTGGACAGAAATCTGTAATATAATATAAATATATTTTATGAATATGCTGAAGGGAAGGCAACAGAACACAGCTCTCCAATACCAGGACAGCTGGGCCATCACCCAATGTCAGTCTGCTAATATTACAGCATGTAATTAGCTCTAACTGCCAACCACAAGCAGCTATACAGCCGCCAACCATCCTGGCAACCTCGGAATTCTGCTGCGACTAAACCTGGGGGGAGGGGCGCTGCAAGCTGGGCTTAACGCTGGGGGGGGGGGGGGGCTGCAAGCTCGGCTTAACGCTGGGGGGGCTGCAAGCTGGGCTTAATGCTGGGGGGGGGGGGGGGGGGGGCTGCAAGCTGGGCTTAATCCTGGGGGGGGGGGGGGTTCTGCAAGCTCGGCTTAACACTGGGGGGGCTGCAAGCTGGGCTTAATGCTGGGGGGGGGGCTGCAAGCTGGGCTTAATGCTGGGGGGGGGGGCTGCAAGCTGGGCTTAACGCTGGGGGGGGCTGCAAGCTGGGCTTAACGCTGGGGGGCTGCAAACTGGACTTAACGCTAGGGGGGGCTGCAAGCTAGGCTTAACGCGCGGGGGGGGCTGCAAGCTGGGCTTAACGCTGGGGGGCTGCAAGCTGGGCTTAATGCTGGGGGGTGCTGCGAGCTGGGCCTAATGCTGGGGGTTGCTGCCCGCTGGGCCTAACGCTGGAGGTTCTGCAAGCCGTTCCTAATGCTGGGGGTGCTGCAAGCTGGGCCTAACGCTGGGGGGTGCTGCCCACTGGGCCTAACGCTGGGGGGAGCTGCCCGCTGGGCCTAACGCTGGGGGGTGCTGCCTGCTGGGCCTAACGCTGGGGGTGCTGCACGCTGGGCCTAACGCTGGGGGTGCTGCACGCTGGGCCTAACGCTGGGGGTGATGCAATCTGGGCCTAACGCTGGGGGTGCTGCAATCTGGGCCTAACGCTGGGGGTGCTGCAATCTGGGCATAACGCTGGGGGTGCTGCAAGCTGGGCCTAACGTTGGGGGTGCTGCATGCTGGGCCTAACGCTGGGGGTGCTGCACGCTGGGCCTAACGCTGGAGGTGCTGCACGCTGGGCCTAACGCTGGGGGTGCTGCAAGCTGGGCCTAACGCTGGGGGTGCTGCAAGCTGGGCCTAATGCTGGGGGGCGCTGCACGCTGGGCCTAACGCTGGGGGGTGCTGCGAGCTGGGCCTAACGCTGGGGGTTGCTGCCCGCTGGGCCTAACGCTGGGGGTTCTGCAAGCCGTTCCTAATGCTGGGGGTGCTGCAAGCTGGGCCTAACGCTGGATGATTCTACAAGCCGTTCCTAATGCTGGGGGTGCTGCAAGCTGGGCCTAACTCTGGGGGGTGCTGCCCGCTGGGCCTAACGCTGGGGGGTGCTGCCCGCTGGGCCTAATACTGGGGGGTGCTGCCCGCTGGGCCTAACGCTGGGGGGTGCTGCGAGCTGGGCCTAACGCTGGGGGTTGCTGCCCGCTGGGCCTAACGCTGGGGGTTCTGCAAGCCGTTTCTAATGCTGGGGGTGCTTCAAGCTGGGCCTAACGCTGGAGGGTTCTGCAAGCCGTTCCTAACGCTGGGGGTGCTGCAAGCTGGGCCTAACGCTGGGGGTGCTGCACGCTGGGCCTAACGCTGGGGGTGCTGCAATCTGGGCCTAACGCTGGGGGCGCTGCAATCTCGGCCTAACGCTGGGGGTGCTGCAATCTGGGCCTAACACTGGGGGTGCTGCAAGCTGGGCCTAATGTTGGGGGTGATGCATGCTGGGCCTAATGCTGGGGGTGCTGCACGCTGGGCCTAACGCTGGAGGTGCTGCACGCTGGTCCTAACGCTGGGGGTGCTGCACGCTGGGCCTAACGCTGAGGGTGCTGCACGCTGGGCCTAACGCTCCCCATAGCAACATCACATGTGAAGTACAATACACATCTTAGTAAATTTCCCCCTTATTGTCATTTCCGCAGGTCCGCATTTAGGTAAAATAGACTTTTGGAAATGAGACATTGGTAGAATTTATATTTGGAAACAGATCAGAAATGTGATTGCCAGAAAGCCTTTGGGAACAATTAGTCAGAATGGCTTTTGCCCTTGGTTAATATCAGTGCAGCACCTGTCTGTAATTACCAGTATTATACACAGAACACAGGTGAGCGAGTCCAGGCTTCAATTACACCTTGGCGGCTGGTGACAAACAAGTGGGTCCTGCTGGCCTCATTGGAATAGAAGGCGTCCCCGCGGCAGCTGAGGGTTGATTATTGGTGTATTGTTGCGGATAGGCGGGTAACCCACAGATGTTCCTGTAACTGAAACTCGCATTACCCCCGTTCCCAGGACAACTTTCTGCACAAAACCAGTTCTCTTTAACACCTTCCCCACCGTCCGCATCGGGGCTTCTAACACCCACATCGGGGGTTCCCTGCCGCGCTCCCCGAGGCACATTACCAGGCCATGTGTTAAGGACAGCAGAGGTGAGACTGTGGGGTTATGTACTAAAGCCTTGGAGTGCCATAAAGGGCCTGATTCTGGTTCAATTGCAAAAGCAAGTTCTCTCTCTAATGGACAAAACCATGCTACACTGCAGGTGGGGCAGATGTAACATGTGCAGAGAGAATTCGATTTGGGTGTGAGATCTCTATTGCAGTGTAAAAATAATTCAGCCAGTATTTACCCTGCACAGAAACAAAATAACTCTCCAAAATCTAGCTCTCTCTGCACATGTTACATCTGCCAATTGTACCAGCCAATCAGCATCTAACTGTCACTTTCGAACACACCTACGAGATGACAGTTAGGGTCTGCCTGGCTAGTGCTTTTCTCTGCCCCCTTTATCTCTCTCTGACGCTTAGTACAGGGAACCCTTCATTAGTACCTCAGTTTTATGGGCCCAGTAAGGTATTACCGTGGCCACGGCTGGGATCCACGTTCTCCGGGTACAAGCGAGAGGCCCATTGTCCGGGGTTACATTATCTGTAATGCGGACCCAGGAATCCATTCATGTGATATCACCCAATACTATGGGCCCAGTAAGGTATTACCGTGGCCTCGGCTGGGATCCACGTTCTCCAGGTACCAGCGAGACGTCCATTGTTGGGGGTTATATTCTCTGTAATGCGGACCCAGGAATCCATTCATGTGATATTACCATTACTATGGGCCCAGTAAGGTATTACCGTGACCACGGCTGGGATCCACGTTCTCAGAGTACCAGTGAGAGGGCCATTGTCGGGGGTTATATTATCTGTAATGCGGACCCAGTACTTCATTCATGTGATATTACCCATTTCTATGGGCCCAGTAAGGTATTACCAAAGCCACGGCTGGGATCCACGTTCTCCAGGTACCAGCGAGATGTCCATTGTTGGGGGTTATATTATCGGTAATGCGGACCCAGCACTTCATTCATGTGATATTACCCATTTCTATGGGCCCAGTAAGGTATTACCAAAGCCACGGCTGGGATCCACGTTCTCCAGGTACCAGCGAGATGTCCATTGTTGGGGGTTATATTATCTGTAATGCGGACCCAGCACTTAATTCATGTGATATTACCATTACTATGGGCCCAGTAAGGTATTACCATAGCCACGGCTGGGATCCACGTTCTCCAGGTACCAGCGAGAGGTCCATTGTCGGGGGTTATATCATCTGTGATGCGGACCCAGTACTTCAGTAATGTGATATCATCCAATACTATGGGCCCAGTAAGGTATTACCGTGGCCTCGGCTGGGATCCACGTTCTCCAGGTACCAGCGAGACGTCCATTGTTGGGGGTTATATTATCTGTAATGCGGACCCATGACTCCATTCATGTGATAATACCCATTACTATGGGCCCAGTAAGGTATTACCGTGGCCACGGCTGGGATCCACGTTCTCCAGGTACCAGCGAGAGGTCCATTGTCCGGGGTTACATTATCTGTAATGTGGACCCAGTACTTCAGTCATGTAATATCACCCAATACTATGGGCCCAGTAAGGTATTACCGTGGCCTCGGCTGGGTTCCACGTTCTCCGGGTACCAGCGAGACGTCCATTGTTGGGGGTTATATTATCTGTAATGCGGACCCAGGAATCCATTCATGTGATATTACCATTACTATGGGCCCAGTAAGGTATTACCGTGACCACGGCTGGGATCCACGTTCTCAGAGTACCAGTGAGAGGGCCATTGTCGGGGGTTATATTATCTGTAAAGCGGACCCAGTACTTCAGTCATGTGATATCATCCAATACTATGGGCCCAGTAAGGTATTACCGTGGCCTCGGCTGGGATCCACGTTCTCCAGGTACCAGCGAGACGTCCATTGTTGGGGGTTATATTATCTGTAATGCGGACCCATGACTCCATTCATGTGATATTACCCATTACTATGGGCCCAGTAAGGTATTACCGTGGCCACGGCTGGGATCCACAATCTCAAGGTACCAGCGAGACGTCCATTGTTGGGGGTTATATTATCTGTAATGTGGACCTATGACTCCATACATGTGATATTACCCATTACTATGGGTCCAGTAAGGTATTACTGTGGCCACGGCTGGGATCCACGTTCTCCAGGTACCAGCGAGATGTCCATTGTCGGGGGTTATATTATCTGTAATGCGGACCCTTGACTCCATTCATGTGATATTACCCATTACTATGGGCCCAGTAAGGTATTACCGTGGCCACTGCTGGGATCCACGTTCTCTAGGTACCAGCGAGATGTACATTGTTGGGGGTTATATTATCTGTAATGCGGACCCAGTACTTCATTCATGTGATATTACCCATTACTATGGGCCCAGTAAGGTATTACCGTGACCACGGCTGGGATCCACATTCTCCGGGTACCAGCGAGAGGCCCATTGTCGGGGGTTATATTATCTGTAATGCGGACCCAGGACTCCATTCATGTGATATTACCCAATACGATGGGCCCAGTAAGGTATTACCGTGGCCACGGCTGGGATCCATGTTCTACAGGTACCAGCAAGATGTCCATTTTTGGGGGTTATATTATCTGTAATGAGGACCCAGCACTCCATTCATGTGATTTTACCCATTACTATGGGCCCAGTGAGGTATTACCGTGGCCACGGCTGGGATCCACGTTCTCCAGGTACCAGCAAGAGGTCCATTGTCGGGGGTTATATTATCTGTAATGCGGACCCAGCACTTCATTCATGTGATATTACCCATTTCTATGGGCCCAGTAAGGTATTACCAAAGCCACGGCTGGGATCCACGTTCTCCAGGTACCAGCGAGATGTCCATTGTTGGGGGTTATATTATCGGTAATGCGGACCCAGCACTTCATTCATGTGATATTACCCATTTCTATGGGCCCAGTAAGGTATTACCAAAGCCACGGCTGGGATCCACATTCTCCAGGTACCAGCGAGATGTCCATTGTTGGGGGTTATATTATCTGTAATGCGGACCCAGCACTTCATTCATGTGATATTACCATTACTATGGGCCCAGTAAGGTATTACCATAGCCACGGCTGGGATCCACGTTCTCCAGGTACCAGCGAGAGGTCCATTGTCGGGGGTTATATCATCTGTGATGCGGACCCAGTACTTCAGTAATGTGATATCATCCAATACTATGGGCCCAGTAAGGTATTACCGTGGCCTCGGCTGGGATCCACGTTCTCCAGGTACCAGCGAGACGTCCATTGTTGGGGGTTATAATATCTTTAATGCGGACCCATGACTCCATTCATGTGATAATACCCATTACTATGGGCCCAGTAAGGTATTACCGTGGCCACGGCTGGGATCCACAATCTCAAGGTACCAGCGAGACGTCCATTGTTGGGGGTTATATTATCTGTAATGTGGACCTATGACTCCATACATGTGATATTACCCATTACTATGGGCCCAGTAAGGTATTACCGTGGCCTCGGCTGGGATCCACGTTCTCCAGGTACCAGCGAGACGTCCATTGTTGGGGGTTATATTATCTGTAATGCAGACCCATGACTCCATTCATGTGATATTACCCATTACTATGGGCCCAGTAAGGTATTACCGTGGCCACGACTGGGATCCACAATCTCAAGGTACCAGCGAGACGTCCATTGTTGGGGGTTATATTATCTGTAATGTGGACCGATGACTCCATACATGTGATATTACCCATTACTATGGGCCCAGTAAGGTATTACTGTGGCCACGGCTGGTTTCCACGTTCTCCAGGTACCAGCGAGATGTCCATTGTTGGGGGTTATATTATCTGTAATGCGGACCCTTGACTCCATTCATGTGATATTACCCATTACTATGGGCCCAGTAAGGTATTACCGTGGCCACGGCTGGGATCCACGTTCTCTAGGTACCAGCGAGATGTACATTGTCGGGGGTTATATTATCTGTAATGCGGACCCAGTACTTCATTCATGTGATATTACCCATTACTATGGGCCCAGTAAGGTATTACCGTGACCACGGCTGGGATCCACATTCTCCGGGTACCAGCGAGAGGCCCATGGTCGGGGGTTATATTATCTGTAATGCGGACCCAGGACTCCATTCATGTGATATTACCCAATACTATGGGCCCAGTAAGGTATTACCATAGCCACGGCTGGGATCCACGTTCTCCAGGTACCAGCGAGAGGTCCATTGTCGGGGGTTATATCATCTGTGATGCGGACCCAGTACTTCAGTAATGTGATATCATCCAATACTATGGGCCCAGTAAGGTATTACCGTGGCCTCGGCTGGGATCCACGTTCTCCAGGTACCAGCGAGACGTCCATTGTTGGGGGTTATATTATCTGTAATGCGGACCCATGACTCCATTCATGTGATATTACCCATTACTATGGGCCCAGTAAGGTATTACCGTGGCCACGGCTGGGATCCACAATCTCAAGGTACCAGCGAGACGTCCATTGTTGGGGGTTAAATTATCTGTAATGTGGACCTATGACTCCATACATGTGATATTACCCATTACTATGGGCCCAGTAAGGTATTACCGTGGCCTCGGCTGGGATCCACGTTCTCCAGGTACCAGCGAGACGTCCATTGTTGGGGGTTATATTATCTGTAATGCGGACCCATGACTCCATTCATGTGATATTACCCATTACTATGGGCCCAGTAAGGTATTACCGTGGCCACGACTGGGATCCACAATCTCAAGGTACCAGCGAGACGTCCATTGTTGGGGGTTATATTATCTGTAATGTGGACCGATGACTCCATACATGTGATATTACCCAATACTATGGGCCCAGTAAGGTATTACCGTGGCCACGGCTGGGATCCATGTTCTCCATGTACCAGCAAGATGTCCATTGTTGGGGGTTATATTATCTGTAATGAGGACCCAGCACTCCATTCATGTGATTTTACCCATTACTATGGGCCCAGTAAGGTATTACCGTGGCCACGGCTGGGATCCACGTTCTCCAGGTACCAGCAAGAGGTCCATTGTTGGGGGTTACATTATCTGTAATGCGGACCCAGCACTTCATTCATGTGATATTACAATTACTATGGGCCCAGTAAGGTATTACCATAGCCACGGCTGGGATCCACGTTCTCCAGGTACCAGCGAGAGGTCCATTTTTGGGTGTTATATTATCTGTAATACGGACCCAGCACTTCATTCATGTGATATTACCCAATACTATGGGCCCAGTAAGGTATTACCGTGGCCATGGCTTGGATCCACGTTCTCCAGGTACCAGCAAGAGGTCCATTGTTGGGAGTTATATTATGTGTAATGCGGACCCATGACTCCATTCATGTGATATTACCATTACTATGGGCCCAGTAAGGTATTACCAAAGCCACGGCTGGGATCCACGTTCTCCAGGTACCAGCGAGAGGTCCATTGTTGGGGGTTATATTATCTGTAATGCGGACCCAGCACTTCATTCATGTGATATTACCCATTACTATGGGCCCAGTAAGGTATTAGCGTGGCCACGGCTTGGATCCACGTTCTCCAGGTACCAGCGAGACGTCCATTGTCGGGAGTTATATTATGTGTAATGCGGACCCAGCACTTCATTCATGTGATGTTACCCATTACTATGGGCCCAGTAAGGTATTACCGTGACCACGGCTTGGATCCATGTTCTCCAGGTACACGTGAGAGGTCCATTGTCGGGAGTTATATTATGTGAAATGCGGACCCATGACTCCATTCATGGGATATTACCCAATACTATGGGCCCAGTAAGGCATTACCGTGGCCACGGCTGGGATCCACGTTCTCCAGGTACCAGCAAGATGTTCTCCGGGTAACAGCGAGAGGTCCGTTGTTGTTGGTTATATTATCTGTAATGCGGACCCAGAACTCCATTCATGTGATATTACCCATTACTATGGGCCCAGTAAGGTATTACCGTGGCCACGGCTGGGATCCACGTTCTCCAGGTACCAGCGAGAGGTCCATTGTTGTGGGTTATATTATCTGTAATGAGGACCCAGCACTTTATTCATGTGATGTTACCCATTACTATGGGCCCAGTAAGGTATTACCGTGGCCACGGCTTGGATCCACGTTCTCCGGGTACCAGTGAGAGGTCCATTGTCGGGAGTTATATTATGTGTAATGCGGACCCATGACTCCATTCATGTGATTTTACCCAATACTATGGGCCAGTAAGGTATTACCGTGGCCACGGCTTGGATCCACGTTCTCCAAGTACCAGCAAGAGGTCCATTGTTGGGGGTTATATTATCTGTAATGCGGACCCAGCACTTCATTCATGTGATATTACCCATTACTATGGGCCCAGTAAGGTATTACCGTGGCCACGGCTTGGATCCACGTTCTCCAGGTACCAGCAAGAGGTCCATTGTTGGGGGTTATATTATCTGTAATGCGGACCCAGCACTTCATTCATGTGATATTACAATTACTATGGGCCCAGTAAGGTATTACCATAGCCACGGCAGGGATCCACTTTCTCCAGGTACCAGCGAGAGGTCCATTGTTGGGGGTTATATTATCGGTAATGCGGACCCAGCACTTCATTCATGTGATATTACCCATTTCTATGGGCCCAGTAAGGTATTACCAAAGCCACGGCTGGGATCCACGTTCTCCAGGTACCAGCGAGACGTCCATTGTTGGGGGTTATATTATCTGTAATGCGGACCCATGACTCCATTCATGTGATATTACCCATTACTATGGGCCCAGTAAGGTATTACCGTGGCCACGACTGGGATCCACAATCTCAAGGTACCAGCGAGACGTCCATTGTTGGGGGTTATATTATCTGTAATGTGGACCTATGACTCCATACATGTGATATTACCCATTACTATGGGCCCAGTAAGGTATTACTGTGGCCACGGCTGGGATCCACGTTCTCCAGGTACCAGCGAGATGTCCATTGTTGGGGGTTATATTATCTGTAATGCGGACCCTTGACTCCATTCATGTGATATTACCCATTACTATGGGCCCAGTAAGGTATTACCGTGGCCACGGCTGGGATCCACGTTCTCTAGGTACCAGCGAGATGTACATTGTCGGGGGTTATATTATCTGTAATGCGGACCCAGTACTTCATTCATGTGATATTACCCATTACTATGGGCCCAGTAAGGTATTACCGTGACCACGGCTGGGATCCACATTCTCCGGGTACCAGCGAGAGGCCCATGGTCGGGGGTTATATTATCTGTAATGCGGACCCAGGACTCCATTCATGTGATATTACCCAATACTATGGGCCCAGTAAGGTATTACCGTGGCCACGGCGGGGATCCATGTTCTCCAGGTACCAGCAAGATGACCATTGTTGGGGGTTATATTATCTGTAATGCGGACCCAGGACTCCATTCATGTGATTTTACCCATTACTATGGGCCCAGTAAGGTATTACCGTGGCCACGGCTGGGATCCACGTTCTCCAGGTACCAGCAAGAGGTCCATTGTTGGGGGTTACATTATCTGTAATGCAGACCCAGCACTTCATTCATGTGATATTACAATTACTATGGGCCCAGTAAGGTATTACCATAGCCACGGCTGGGATCCACGTTCTCCAGGTACCAGCGAGAGGTCCATTGTTGGGGGTTATATTATCTGTAATACGGACCCAGCACTTCATTCATGTGATATTACCCAATACTATGGGCCCAGTAAGGTATTACCGTGGCCATGGCTTGGATCCACGTTCTCCAGGTACCAGCAAGAGGTCCATTGTTGGGAGTTATATTATGTGTAATGCGGACCCATGACTCCATTCATGTGATATTACCATTACTATGGGCCCAGTAAGGTATTACCATAGCAACGGCTGGGATCCACGTTCTCCAGGTACCAGCGAGAGGTCCATTGTTGGGGGTTATATTATCTGTAATGCGGACCCAGCACTTCATTCATGTGATATTACCCATTACTATGGGCCCAGTAAGGTATTACCGTGGCCACGGCTTGGATCCACGTTCTCCAGGTACCAGCGAGACGTCCATTGTCGAGAGTTATATTATGTGTAATGCAGACCCAGCACTTCATTCATGTGATGTTACCCATTACTATGGGCCCAGTAAGGTATTACCGTGGCCACGGCTTGGATCCACGTTCTCCAGGTACCAGTGAGAGGTCCATTGTCGGGAGTTATATTATGTGAAATGCAGACCCATGACTCCATTCATGGGATATTACCCAATACTATGGGCCCAGTAAGGCATTACCGTGGCCACGGCTGGGATCCACGTTCTCCAGGTACCAGCAAGATGTTCTCCGGGTACCAGCGAGAGGTCCGTTGTTGTTGGTTATATTATCTGTAATGTGGACCAATGACTCCATTCATGTGATATTACCCATTACTATGGGCCCAGTAAGGTATTACCATGGCCACGGCTGGGATCCACGTTCTCCAGGTACCAGCGAGAGGTCCATTGTTGTGGGTTATATTATCTGTAATGAGGACCCAGTACTTTATTCATGTGATGTTACCCATTACTATGGGCCCAGTAAGGTATTACTGTGGCCACGGCTTGGATCCACGTTCTCCGGGTACCAGTGAGAGGTCCATTGTCGGGAGTTATATTATGTGTAATGCGGACCCATGACTCCATTCATGTGATATTACCCAATACTATGGGCCCAGTAAGGTATTACCGTGGCCACGGCTTGGATCCACGTTCTCCAAGTACCATCAAGAGGTCCATTGTTGGGGGTTATATTATCTGTAATGCGGACCCAGCACTTCATTCATGTGATATTACCCATTACTATGGGCCCAGTAAGGTATTACCGTGGCCACGGCTTGGATCCACGTTCTCCAGGTACCAGCAAGAGGTCCATTGTTGGGGGTTATATTATCTGTAATGCGGACCCAGCACTTCATTCATGTGATATTACAATTACTATGGGCCCAGTAAGGTATTACCATAGCCACGGCAGGGATCCACGTTCTCCAGGTACCACCGAGAGGTCCATTGTTGGGGGTTATATTATCTGTAATGCGAACCCAGCACTTCATTCATGTGATATTACCCAATACTATGGGCCCAGTAAGGTATTACCGTGGCCATGGCTTGGATCCACGTTCTCCAGGTACCAGCAAGAGGTCCATTGTTGGGAGTTATATTATGTGTAATGCGGACCCATGACTCCATTAATGTGATATTACCCAATACTATGGGCCCAGTAAGGTATTACCGTGGCCACGGCTGGGATCCACGTTCTCCAGGTACCAGCGAGATGTCCATTGTTGGGGGTTATATTATCTGTAATGCGGATCCATGACTCCATTCATGTGATATTACCCATTACTATGGGCCCAGTAAGGTATCACCGTGGCCATGGCTGGGATCCACGTTCTCCAGGTACCAGTGAGAGGTCCATTGCTGGGGGTTATATTATCGGTAATGCGGACCCAGCACTTCATTCATGTGATGTTACCCATTACTATGTGCCCAGTAAGGTATTACCGTGGCCACGGCTTGGATCCACGTTCTCCAGGTACCAGCGAGAGGTCCATTGTTGGGAGTTATATTATGTGTAATGCGGACCCATGACTTCATTCATGTGATATTATTCAATACTATGGGCCCAGTAAGGTATTACCGTGACCATGGCTGGGGTCCACGTTCTCCACGTACCAGTAAGAGGGCCATTGTCGGGGTTATATTATCTGTAATGCGGACCCAGGACTCCATTCATGTGATATTACCCATTACTATGGGCCCAGTAAGGTATTACCGTGGCCACGGCTGGGATCCACGTTCTCCGGGTACCAGCGAGAGGTCCATTGTCTGGGGTTATATTATCTGTAATGCAGACCCATGACTCCATTCATGTGATATTACCCATTACTATGGGCCCAGTAAGGTATCACCTTGGCCACGGCTGGGATCCACGTTCTCCAGGTACTAGCAAGACGTCCATTGTTGGCGGTTATATTATCTGTAATGCGGACCCATGACTCCATTCATGTGATATTATCCATCACTATGGGCCCAGTAAGGTATTACCGTGGCCATGGCTGGGATCCACGTTCTCCAGGAACAAGCGAGAGCTCCATTGTCAGGGGTTATATTATCTGTAATGCGGACCCATGACTCCATTTATGTGATATTACACATTACTATGAGCCCAGTAAGGTATTACCATGGCCACGGCTGGGATCCACGTTCTCCAGGTACCAGCGAGAGGTCCATTGTCGGGGGTTATATTATCTGTAATGTGGACCCATGACTCCATTCATGTGATAATACCCGTTACTATGGGCCCAGTAAGGTATTACCGTGGCCACGGCCGAGATCCACGTTCTCCAGGTACCAGCGAGATGTCCATTGTCGGGGGTTATATTATCTGTAATGCGGACCCAGCACTTCATTCATGTGATTTTACCCATTACTATGGGCCCAGTAAGGTATTACCGTGGCCACGGCTGGGATCCACGATCTCAAGGTACCAGCGAGATGTTCATTGTCGGGGGTTATATTATCTGTAATGCGGACCCATGACTCCATTCATGTGATAATACCCATTACTATGGGCCCAGTAAGGTATTACCGTGGCCAAGGCCGAGATCCACGTTCTCCAGGTACCAGCGAGATGTCCATTGTCGGGGGTTATATTATCTGTAATGCGGACCCAGCACTTCATTCATGTGATTTTACCCATTACTATGGGCCCAGTAAGGTATTACCGTGGCCACGGCTGGGATCCACGATCTCAAGGTACCAGCGAGATGTCCATTGTCGGGGGTTATATTATCTGTAATGCGGACCCATGACTCCATTCATGTGATAATACCCATTACTATGGGCCCAGTAAGGTATTACCGTGGCCACGACCGAGATCCACATTCTCCAGGTACAAGCGATATGTCCATTGTCGGGGGTTATATTATGTGTAATGTGGACCCAGCCCTTCATTCATGTGATTTTACCCATTACTATGGGCCCAGTAAGGTATTACCGTGGCCACGGCTTGGATCCACGTTCTCCAGGTCCATTGTCGGGAGTTATATTATGTGTAATGCGGACCCATGACTCCATTCATGTGATATTACCCATTACTATGGGCCCAGTAAGGTAATGCTAACCATTACACCATCCGTACTGCCCTGTATATATAACACATGGTGGGGATAGAACCCATGACCTCAGTGCTGTGAGGCAGTAATGTAACCATTACACCGTCCGTACTGCCCCGTATATATAACACATGGTGGGGATAGAACCCATGACCTCAGTGCTGTGAGGCAGTAATGTAACCATTACACCATCCGTACTGCCCCGTATATATAACACATGGTGGGGATAGAACCCATTACCTCAGTGCTGTGAGGCAGTAATGTAACCATTACACCGTCCGTACTGCCCCGTATATATAACACATGGTGGGGATAGAACCCATGACCTCAGCGCTGTGAGGCAGTAATGTAACCATTACACCGTCCGTACTGCCCCGTATATATAACACATGGTGGGAATAGAACCCATGACCTCAGTGCTGTGAGGCAGTAATGTAACCATTACACCGTCCGTACTGCTCCGTATATATAACACATGGTGGGGATAAAACCCCCTGACCTCAGTGCTGTGAGGCGGTAATGCTAACCATTACACCATCCGTACTGCCCCGTATATATAACACATGGTGGGGATAGAACCCATGACCTCAGTGCTGTGAGGCGGTAATGTAACCATTACACCATCCGTACTGCCCCGTATATATAACACATGGTGGGGATAGAACCCATGACCTCAGTGCTGTGAGGCGGTAATGTAACCATTACACCATCCGTACTGCCCCGTATATATAACACATGGTGGGGATAGAACCCATGACCTCAGTGCTGTGAGGCAGTAATATAACCATTACACCGTCCGTACTGCCCTGTATATATAACACATGGTGGGGATAGAACCCATGACCTCAGTGCTGTGAGGCAGTAATGTAACCATTACACCGTCCGTACTGCCCCGTATATATATAACACATGGTGGGGATAGAACCCATGACCTCAGTGCTGTGAGGTAGTAATGTAACCATTACACCATCCGTACTGCCCCGTATATATAACACATGGTGGGGATAGAACCCATGACCTCAGTGCTGTGAGGCGGTAATGCTAACCATTACACCATCCGTACTGCCCCGTATATATAACACATGGTGGGGATAGAACCCATGACCTCAGTGCTGTGAGGCGGTAATGTAACCATTACACCATCCGTACTGCCCCGTATATATAACACATGGTGGGGATAGAACCCATGACCTCAGTGCTGTGAGGCGGTAATGTAACCATTACACCATCCGTACTGCCCCGTATATATAACACATGGTGGGGATAGAACCCATGACCTCAGTGCTGTGAGGCAGTAATATAACCATTACACCGTCCGTACTGCCCTGTATATATAACACATGGTGGGGATAGAACCCATGACCTCAGTGCTGTGAGGCAGTAATGTAACCATTACACCGTCCGTACTGCCCCGTATATATATAACACATGGTGGGGATAGAACCCATGACCTCAGTGCTGTGAGGTAGTAATGTAACCATTACACCATCCGTACTGCCCCGTATATATAACACATGGTGGGGATAGAACCCATGGCCTCAGTGCTGTGAGACAGTAATGCTAACCATTACACCATCCGTACTGCCCCGTATATATAACACATGGTGGGGATAGAACCCATGACCTCAGTGCTGTGAGGCAGTAATGTAACCATTACACCGTCTGTGCTTCCCGTGGCCACGGCTGGGATCCACGTTCTCCGGGTACCAGCGAGATGTCGGTTGTCGGGGTTGTATTATCTGTACAGTGAGTTTTAGTGTATTTGTTACTGTAATAAATAAGACACGAGCTAGAAAACCACCTGGGACTCATGTTGTCATTAGTGTATGACAGGAGACCTAATACCGTATAATCATTGTATTCTGAGCGTCGGATTCTTTGCTCCCTGTCAATGAGAATTAAGATTAATGAGTTTATGGACATGATATGGACGGTTGGTAATGAAACATTAGACACCAGCACCGTATAACCCACCGCCTATAAGTCCTAGGTACTTTCCACACATTAATGGGCTCATTCCTTACATACTGCGAAAACCAATATGCCGTCAACCGAGACGTGGAGGGATTCTTGTGATGATGCGCGGTTTCTGGAACTATTATTTGGCCTCCTATGTGATCCTATAGCGGGTGCAGAGTCTCCGTCTGAGTACGGCATCTGTATAACGTATGCGCAGCGTCTGAGTACGGCCTCTGTATAACGCATGCCCAGCGTCTGTGTACGGCCTCTGTATAAGGCATGCGCAGCGTCTGAGTACAGCCTCTGTATAAGGCATGCGCAGCGTCTGAGTACGGCCTCTGTATAAGGCATGCGCAGCGTCTGAGTACAGCCTCTGTATAACGCATGCCCAGCGTCTGAGTACGGCCTCTGTATAACGCATGCGCAGTGTCTGAGTACGGCCTCTGTATAACACATGCCCAGCGTCTGAGTACAGCCTCTGTATAAGGCATGCGCAGCGTCTGCGTACGGCCTCTGTATAACGCATGCGCAGCATCTGAGTACGGCCTCTGTATAAGGCATGTGCAGCGTCTGAGTACAGCCTCTGTATAACGCATGCCCAGCGTCTGAGTACGGCCTCTGTATAATGCATGTGCAGCGTCTGAGTACGGCCTCTGTATAAGGCATGCGCAGCGTCTGAGTACGGCCTCTGTATAACGCATGCGCAGCGTCTGAGTAAGGCTTCTGTATAACGCATGCGCAGCGTCTGACTACGGCCTCTGTATAACGCATGCGCAGCGTCTGAGTACGGTCTCTGTATAACGCATGCCCAGCGTCTGAGAACGGCCTCTGTATAACGCATGCGCAGCGTCTGCGTACGGTCTCTGTATAACGCATGCCCAGCGTCTGAGTACGACCTCTGTATAACACATGCGCAGCGTCTGAGTACGGCCTTTGTATAAGGCATGCGCAGCGTCTGAGTACGGCCTCTGTATAAGGCATGCGCAGCGTCTGAGTACGGCCTCTGTATAACGCATGCGCAGCGTCTGAGTACGGCCTCTGTATAAGGCATGCGCAGCGTCTGAGTACGGCCTCTGTATAACGCATGCGCAGCGTCTGAGTACGGCCTCTGTATAAGGCATGCGCAGCGCCTGAGTACGGCCTCTGTATTACGCATGCGCAGCGTCTGAGTACGACCTCTGTATAAGGCATGCGCAGCGTCTGAGTACGGCCTCTGTATAAGGCATGCGCAGCGTCTGAGTACGGCCTCTGTATTACGCATGCGCAGCATCTGAGTACGGCCTCTGTATAACGCATGCGCAGCGTCTGAGTACGGCATCTGTATAACGTATGCGCAGCGTCTGAGTACGGCCTCTGTATAACGCATGCGCAGCGTCTGTGTACGGCCTCTGTATAAGGCATGCGCAGCGTCTGAGTACGGCCTCTGTATAACGCATGCGCAGCGTCTGAGTACGGCCTCTGTATAAGGCATGCGCAGCGTCTGAGTACGGCCTCTGTATAACGCATGCGCAGCGTCTGAGTCCGGCCTCTGTATAAGGCATGCGCAGCGTCTGAGTACGGCCTCTGTATAAGGCATGCGCAGCGTCTGAGTACGGTCTCTGTATAACGCATGCGCAGCGTCTGAGTACGGCTTCTGTATAACGTATGCCCAGCGTCTGAGTACGGCCTCTGTATAACGCATGCGCAGCGTCTGTGTACGGCCTCTGTATAAGGCATGCGCAGCGTCTGAGTACGGCCTCTGTATAACGCATGTGCAGCGTCTGAGTACGGCCTCTGTATAAGGCATGCGCAGCGTCTGAATACGGCCTCTGTATAACGCATGCGCAGCGTCTGAGTCCGGCCTCTGTATAAGGCATGCGCAGCGTCTGAGTACGGCCTCTGTATAACGCATGCGCAGCGTCTGAGTACGGCCTCTGTATAACGCATGTGCAGCATCTGAGTCCGGCCTCTGTATAAGGCATGCGCAGCATCTGAGTACGGCCTCTGTATAACGCATGCACAGCGTCTGAGTACGGCCTCTGTATAAGGCATGCACAGCGTCTGAGTACGGCCTCTGTATAAGGCATGCACAGCGTCTGAGTACGGCCTCTGTATAAGGCATGCGCAGCGTCTGAGTACGGCCTCTGTATAAGGCATGCGCAGCGTCTGAGTACGGCCTCTGTATAAGGCATGCGCAGCGTCTGTGTATGGCCTCTGTATAACGCATGCGCAGCATCTGAGTACGGCCTCTGTATAAGGCATGCGCAGCGTCTGAGTACGGCCTCTGTATAACGCATGCGCAGCGTCTGAGTACGGCCTCTGTATAACACATGCCCAGCATCTGACTACGGCCTCTGTATAAGGCATGCGCAGCGTCTGAGTACGGCCTCTGTATAACGCATGCGCAGCGTCTGAGTACGGCCTCTGTATAACGCATGTGCAGCATCTGAGTACGGCATCTGTATAACGTATGCGCAGCGTCTGAGTACGGCCTCTGTATAACGCATGCGCAGCGTCTGAGTACGGCCTCTGTATAACACATGCCCAGCATCTGACTACGGCCTCTGTATAAGGCATGCGCAGCGTCTGAGTACGGCCTCTGTATAACGCATGCGCAGCGTCTGAGTACGGCCTCTGTATAACGCATGTGCAGCATCTGAGTACGGCATCTGTATAACGTATGCGCAGCGTCTGAGTACGGCCTCTGTATAACGCATGCGCAGCGTCTGTGTATGGCCTCTGTATAAGGCATGCGCAGCGTCTGAGTACGGCCTCTGTATAACGCATGTGCAGCATCTGAGTACGGCCTCTGTATAAGGCATGCGCAGCGTCTGAGTACGGCCTCTGTATAACGCATGTGCAGCATCTGAGTCCGGCCTCTGTATAAGGCATGCGCAGCGTCTGAGTACGGCCTCTGTATAACGCATGCGCAGCGTCTGAGTCCGGCCTCTGTAAAGGCATGCGCAGCGTCTGAGTACGGCCTCTGTATAACGCATGCGCAGCGTCTGAGTACGGCATCTGTATAACGTATGCGCAGCGTCTGAGTATGGCCTCTGTATAACGCATGCGCAGCGTCTGAGTACGGCCTCTGTATAACGCATGCGCAGCGTCTGAGTACGGCCTCTGTATAACGCATGCGCAGCGTCTGAGTACGGCCTCTTTATAACGTATGCGCAGCGTCTGAGTATGGCCTCTGTATAACGCATGCGCAGCGTTTGACTACGGCCTCTGTATAAGGCATGCGCAGCGTTTGACTACGGCCTCTGTATAAGGCATGCACAGCGTCTGACGACAGCCTCTGTAGAATGCATGTGCAGCATCTGATTACGGCCTCTGTATAACGCATGCGCAGCGTCTGAGTAAGGCCTCTGTATAACGTATGCGCAGCGTCTGAGTACGGCCTCTGTATAACGCATGCGCAGCGTCTGACTAAGGCCTCTGTATAAGGCCTCTGACTACGGCCTCTGTATAACGCATGTGCAGCGTCTGAGTACGGCCTCTTGTATAAGGCCTCTGACTACGGCCTCTGTATAACGCATGCGCAGTGTCTGACTAAGGCCTCTGTATAAGGCCTCTGACTACGGCCTCTGTATAACGCATGTGCAGCGTCTGAGTACGGCCTCTGTATAACGCATGTGCAGCGTCTGAGTACGGCCTCTGTATAAGGCATGCGCAACGTCTGGTGGACAGACGCTATCAGAAATGGGCGGAGACTGGGAGGTGGCTTGCAGTGTATGCAAATAAAGTCAGTGTTAGGGGAGTGTCGGGGGCGTGTCAGAGGTGGACCCCTATATTTGGATATAAGTAAGCTAAACACCTCCATTTTACTTTATGTTACATTGCAGACTTAATTATAATCATTCTGATAATCAGTGATTAGTACATAGAGGGACAGATGTACTAAGCAGTGGAGAGAGATAAAGTACCAGCCAATCAGCCCATAACTGTCACTTTCCAAATAACATGTAACATGGCAGTGAGGAGCTTATTGGTTGGTATGTTATCTCTCTCCACTTTAACTCTCTCCCCTTTATCTGGCTAGAAAGCTGAGTTAGTACATCTGTCCCAGAGTGTGCACCTGCACTTATTCTTTATGTGGAACTACAAGTCTCAGAATGATAGATTGTGCAGTCCAAGCCCCCCCCCCCCCCCCCTATATTTCACCAAACATATAAAATTTGAGCCAGAAAAATTGAAATGATTGGATCGACAAATTTATGTGTCGACCAATGTCGTGTCAACCTTTTGTACCTGTCGACGATTTGGTGTTGACGTAATTACTATAGATCTGTTATATCACACCCGTTTTCCTATGTTACAATTTGCAGCTGAGAAGAGGAGACTAATTCATCCTCAGGCAAACCAAGCAATACAGATCCCCTTCCCCAGGGACCAATCCCGTCCCCCGCAGTCATCATATACGGAGTAGTGACTGTCATGGCCAGCGGGAAGTACAGAGGTAATATGACACACAAAATAGGGGGGGGGGGGGGGTAAATGCATTAAGTAATGGTTAGTATTACTGCCTCACAGCACTGAGGTCATGGGTTCGATTCCCACCATGGCCCTAACTGTATGGAGTTTGTATGTTCTCCCTGTACTTGCGTGGGTTTCCTCCGGGTACTCCGTTTTCCTCCCACAATCCAAAAATATACTGGTAGGTCAATTGGATTCCAACAAAATTAACCCTATAATGTCTGTGTGTGCGTGTACATGTGGTAGGGAATATAGATTGTAAGCTCCACTGGGGCAAGACTGATGTGAATGTTCAAATATTCTCTGTACAGCGCTGCGGAATATGTGTGCGCTATATAATAACTGGTAATAATATTCTCTGTACAGCGCTGCGGAATATGTGTGCGCTATATAATAACTGGTAATAATAGTCTCTGTACAGCTCTGCGGAATATGTGTGCGCTATATAATAACTGGTAATAATAGTCTCTGTACACCGCTGCGGAATATGTGTGCGCTATATAATAACTGGTAATAATAGTCTCTGTACAGCGCTGCGGAATATGTGTGCACTATATAATAACTGGTGATAATAATCTCTGTACAGCGCTGCGGAATATGTGTGTGCTATATAATAACTGGTAATAATAATCTCTGTACAGCGCTGCGGAATATGTGTGCGCTATATAAGAACTGGTAATAATATTCTCTGTACAGCGCTGCAGAATATGTGTGCGCTATATAATAACTGGTAATAATGGTCTCTGTAGATCGCTGCGGAATATGTGTGCGCTATATAATAACTGGTAATAATAGTCTCTGTACAGTGCTGTGGAATATGTGTGCGCTATGTAATAACTGGTAATAATAGTCTCTGTACAGTGCTGCAGAATATGTGTGCGCTATATAATAACTGGTAAAAATATTCTCTGTACAGCGCTGCAGAATATGTGTGCGCTATATAATAACTGGTAATAATGGTCTCTGTACATCGCTGCGGAATATGTGTGCGCTATATAATAACTGGTAATAATATTCTCTGTACAGCGCTGCGGAATATGTGTGCGCTATATAATAACTGGTAATAATATTCTCTGTACAGCGCTGCGGAATATGTGTGCGCTATATAGAAAACTGTTAATAAATAAATAATAAGTATAGTCAGGGGGGCACTCACTGCTCTGCTTACCAGAGAGGCTGAGGGCATGAGTGACAGGGGTCACCCAACTGTCCCCCCCTCCACTGCAGGTCACTGCTTGTATAGTGATTTGGATAGATTCTCCCTGGTAGACACTATAGATAATAATATACATACAGGGCATCATTGTGCCGCCGTTATTCCAGACTCTGCAATAAGGCACTTGGCGGGCATGCTAGCTAAACCTTGTGGAACCATCTTTATTCTATATGGATAGTCCAAAATATACCTGCGCACCAATACATGATGGCGGCACAGTACAGACAGCGTCACAGAGTCCTGTGTGGGCACACCTCCCAACTTTCATTGGTGGTCCAGCAGGACCTTTGTGCGCGGCTATTTGATGGATAACCATTGATAGATAAAACTATCAATGGTTATCCATTATATCTGACTGAATGGCCCATGGGCCAATCAGAACTTGGGGGCGAGACTTCCAGGTGTCATGGGGGGCGGGGCTATGCTCCGTGTCCCGGCACCTTGAAAAAAATGTAAAAAAAGGGAAACATCGGTTCTCCTTTGCCATCGATGTAGGGAAACCATCTGGTTCTCCCAGATCGATGGCAAAAAGTATTCGACAACAGCCATAAACCATGGATGATTTGAAATCATTGATGGTCGATGGCCATCCCAACTCCCAACTGCCCCCCCCCCCCCCCCCCCCCCCACTGCTGGCCCTGGGTGGTAAACAGGACAGTTGGGAGGTATGTGCGGTTGCTGGGCCCTGTATACAGGTTGGTAACTGCTTTTTCCACTGGCAGCAGACATGTCACCAGTGTGACAGAGTGAAACCACAGCACATAACTGTCCGCCTACAGTGTATTGCACATAGGGAACGTCACCAAGTACAGGAAGCAGTGACCGCCCCTCTCCACTCTCTCACAAGTACAACTGTCTATGGGGCAGATGTATTAAGCCTTAACAAGAGATAAATACAAGGGTGATAAGGAGAGATAAACGTCCAGCCAATCAGCTCCTTACTGAGTTTTTTCAAACACAGCCTGTAACATGGCAGTCAGCAGGTGATTGGCTGGACGTTTATCTCTCCTTATCACACTTGCATTTATCTCTTGTTAAGGCTTAATACATCTGCCCCAATGATCCATCAGACTCTTATAAGGGCAGGACCAAGTGATCGGGATATCCCTGGTTGGCTCAGATGCAGATGATCATTATCGCAGCATTATATACACTTACAGTTCCTACTGACAGCTTCCATATACTAGGGCAATTCATCTGCAATTTGGGCTCTTTTCCTGCATTATAATATATGGTTAACACTGCTCCTCCCCTCTGTGGGGGGAATTCATGTGCTTTTCATGCCACTAGATGGCATCTGATGGAGCAACTGAAGTGTTGACATTACTGTAATGTTGTTCTGTCATGTTAACAGGCTGGGAACTAGTCAAATATGATTATGAAAGGTGCTCTTCTGTTTTAGTTAGTGTATCCTAAATATGGGATACATACGGATGACCGTCAGAGGGGACACCAGCGTCCTGATGGAAAGAATCCTAACGGGGGTCAGGTAAGTATACTCACCTTCCCTCATGCTCTCCATGCAGCTTACTCTAACCTCCCCCCTCCGCAACCTAACCCCAACCCCCTCCCCCAGCCTAACGCTACCACTCCTCGCTTACAAGTTGGGATTCCGGCGCTGGCATCCTCATTGATGTCGGCATTTGGGGGTTATCGGAATTGCTGGCATCGGTATTGTGGGTGCTGAACTCATTCCCTACATATATGTATTCCTGTTATTGCAGATTCTATCTATCTATCTATCTATCTAATATCTATCTATTTATCTCATATCTATCTAATATCTATCTCACATATATCTATATATCTATCTATCTATTTATCTAATATCTATCTGTCTATCTATCTATCTATTTATCTCATATCTATCTGTCTATCTATCTATCATAATACAGACAAATATGATAAAAGCTTACATATTTGCAAACTGTATATGGAATCATGAGCTTTCTTTCAGGTCCTGCAGCTACTTCGCTTCCCGGCCACCAGAGGGCGATATGAGGTGGTAAATGCTGCAGGGATTGTCAACACTACAGTAGCGAGTTTCTATGGTAAGCGTCAGGCTCCTCTGGCTGCCATGCTGTGTGTACTCTATGGTAAGCGTCAGGCTCCTCTGGCTGCCATGCTGTGTGTACTCTATGGTAAGCGTCAGGCTCCTCTGGCTGCCATGCTGTGGGTGCGTACTCTATGGTAAGCGTCAGGCTCCTCTGGCTGCCATGCTGTGTGTACTCTATGGTAAGCGTCAGGCTCATCTGGCTGCCAAGCTGTGTGTACTCTATGGTAAGCGTCAGGCTCTGGCAGCCATGCTGTGTGTACAAGGACAAATGGTCGGCTAGCCTGAAGATGTTCCTGTGCCACTCATAGGTATGCCAACCCACCAGCGCCCTGTGTGCTGTCATGTACTAGCCCTGTGTGCTGACATGTACTAGCCCTGTGTGCTGTCATGTACTAGCCCTGTGTGCTGACATGTACTAGCCCTGTGTGCTGTCATGTACTAGCCCTGTGTGCTGTCATGTACTAGCCCTGTGTGCTGTCATGTACTAGCCCTGTGTGCTGTCATGTACTAGCCCTGTGGGCTGTCATGTACTAGCCCTGTGTGCTGACATGTACTAGCCCTGTGTGCTGTCATGTACTAGCCCTGTGTGCTGACATGTACTAGCCCTGTGTGCTGTCATGTACTAGCCCTGTGTGCTGTCATGTACTAGCTCTGTGTGCTGTCATGTACTAGCCCTGTGTGCTGTCATGTACTAGCCCTGTGTGCTGACATGTACTAGCCCTGTGTGCTGTCATGTACTAGCCCTGTGTGCTGACATGTACTAGCCCTGTGTGCTGTCATGTACTAGCCCTGTGTGCTGTCATGTACTAGCCCTGTGTGCTGTCATGTACTAGCCCTGTGTGCTGTCATGTACTAGCCCTGTGTGCTGTCATGTACTAGCCCTGTGTGCTGTCATGTACTAGCCCTGTGTGCTGTCATGTACTAGCCCTGTGTGCTGTCATGTACTAGCCCTGTGGGCTGTCATGTACTAGCCCTGTGGGCTGTCATGTACTAGCCCTGTGGGCTGTCATGTACTAGCCCTGTGGGCTGTCATGTACTAGCCCTGTGGGCTGTCATGTACTAGCCCTGTGGGCTGTCATGTACTAGCCCTGTGGGCTGTCATGTACTAGCCCTGTGGGCTGTCATGTACTAGCCCTGTGTGCTGACATGTACGAGCCCTGTGTGCTGACATGTACTAGCTCTGTGTGCTGTCATGTACTAGCCCCGTGTGGGCTGTCATGTACTAGCCCTGTGTGCTGACATGTACTAGCCCTGTGTGCTGTCATGTACTAGCCCTGTGGGCTGACATGTACTAGCCCTGTGTGCTGTCATGTACTAGCCCTGTGGGCTGTCATGTACTAGCCCTGTGGGCTGTCATGTACTAGCCCTGTGGGCTGTCATGTACTAGCCCTGTGGGCTGTCATGTACTAGCCCTGTGGGCTGTCATGTACTAGCCCTGTGGGCTGTCATGTACTAGCCCTGTGGGCTGTCATGTACTAGCCCTGTGTGCTGACATGTACGAGCCCTGTGTGCTGACATGTACTAGCTCTGTGTGCTGTCATGTACTAGCCCCGTGTGGGCTGTCATGTACTAGCCCTGTGTGCTGACATGTACTAGCCCTGTGTGCTGACATGTACTAGCCCTGTGTGCTGTCATGTACTAGCCCTGTGTGCTGACATGTACTAGCCCTGTGTGCTGTCATGTACTAGCCCTGTGTGCTGTCATGTACTAGCCCTGTGGGCTGTCATGTACTAGCCCTGTGGGCTGTCATGTACTAGCCCTGTGGGCTGTCATGTACTAGCCCTGTGGGCTGTCATGTACTAGCCCTGTGGGCTGTCATGTACTAGCCCTGTGGGCTGTCATGTACTAGCCCTGTGGGCTGTCATGTACTAGCCCTGTGTGCTGACATGTACGAGCCCTGTGTGCTGACATGTACGAGCCCTGTGTGCTGACATGTACGAGCCCTGTGTGCTGACATGTACTAGCTCTGTGTGCTGTCATGTACAAGCCCTGTGTGGGCTGTCATGTACTAGCCCTGTGTGCTGACATGTACTAGCCCTGTGTGCTGTCATGTACTAGCCCTGTGGGCTGTCATGTACTAGCCCTGTGTGCTGTCATGTACTAGCCCTGTGTGCTGTCATGTACTAGCCCTGTGGGCTGTCATGTACTAGCCCTGTGGGCTGTCATGTACTAGCCCTGTGTGCTGTCATGTACTAGCCCTGTGTGCTGTCATGTACTAGCCCCGTGTGTGCTGTCATGTACTAGCCCCGTGTGGGCTGTCATGTACTAGCCCCGTGTGGGCTGTCATGTACTAGCCCCGTGTGGGCTGTCATGTACTAGCCCCGTGTGGGCTGTCATGTACTAGCCCCGTGTGTGCTGACATGTACTAGCCCTGTGGGCTGTCATGTACTAGCCCCTGTGGGCTGTCATGTACTAGCCCTGTGGGCTGTCATGTACTAGCCCTGTGTGCTGTCATGTACTAGCCCTGTGGGCTGTCATGTACTAGCCCTGTGGGCTGTCATGTACTAGCCCTGTGTGCTGTCATGTACTAGCCCTGTGTGCTGTCATGTACTAGCCCCGTGTGTGCTGTCATGTACTAGCCCCGTGTGGGCTGTCATGTACTAGCCCCGTGTGGGCTGTCATGTACTAGCCCCGTGTGGGCTGTCATGTACTAGCCCCGTGTGGGCTGTCATGTACTAGCCCCGTGTGTGCTGACATGTACTAGCCCTGTGGGCTGTCATGTACTAGCCCCTGTGGGCTGTCATGTACTAGCCCTGTGGGCTGTCATGTACTAGCCCTGTGTGCTGACATGTACTAGCCCTGTGTGCTGTCATGTACTAGCCCTGTGTGCTGTCATGTACTAGCCCTGTGTGCTGTCATGTACTAGCCCTGTGTGCTGTCATGTACTAGCCCTGTGTGCTGTCATGTACTAGCCCTGTGTGCTGTCATGTACTAGCCCTGTGTGCTGTCATGTACCAGCCCTGTGTGCTGACATGTACCAGCCCTGTGTGCTGTCATGTACCAGCCCTGTGTGTGCTGTCATGTACCAGCCCTGTGTGGGCTGTCATGTACCAGCCCTGTGTGCTGACATGTACCAGCCCTGTGTGCTGACATGTACCAGCCCTGTGTGCTGTCATGTACCAGCCCTGTGTGCTGTCATGTACCAGCCCCGTGTGGGCTGTCATGTACCAGCCCTGTGTGCTGACATGTACCAGCCCTGTGTGCTGACATGTACCAGCCCTGTGTGCTGACATGTACCAGCCCTGTGTGCTGACATGTACCAGCCCTGTGTGCTGTCATGTACCAGCCCTGTGTGCTGTCATGTACTAGCCCCGTGTGTGCTGTCATGTACTAGCCCCGTGTGTGCTGTCATGTACTAGCCCCCTGTGGGCTGTCATGTACTAGCCCCGTGTGGGCTGTCATGTACTAGCCCTGTGTGCTGACATGTACCAGCCCTGTGGGCTGTCATGTACCAGCCCTGTGTGCTGTCATGTACCAGCCCTGTGTGCTGTCATGTACCAGCCCTGTGTGCTGACATGTACCAGCCCTGTGGGCTGTCATGTACTAGCCCTGTGGGCTGACATGTACTAGCCCTGTGGGCTGTCATGTACCAGCCCTGTGGGCTGTCATGTACCAGCCCTGTGGGCTGTCATGTACCAGCCCTGTGTGCTGACATGTACCAGCCCTGTGTGCTGACATGTACCAGCCCTGTGTGCTGACATGTACCAGCCCTGTGTGCTGACATGTACCAGCCCTGTGTGCTGACATGTACCAGCCCTGTGTGCTGACATGTACCAGCCCTGTGTGCTGACATGTACCAGCCCTGTGTGCTGACATGTACCAGCCCTGTGTGCTGACATGTACCAGCCCTGTGTGCTGACATGTACCAGCCCTGTGTGCTGTCATGTACCAGCCCTGTGTGCTGTCATGTACCAGCCCTGTGTGCTGTCATGTACCAGCCCTGTGTGCTGTCATGTACCAGCCCTGTGTGCTGTCATGTACCAGCCCTGTGTGCTGACATGTACCAGCCCTGTGTGCTGACATGTACCAGCCCTGTGTGCTGTCATGTACCAGCCCTGTGTGCTGACATGTACTAGCCCTGTGTGCTGTCATGTACTAGCCCTGTGTGCTGTCATGTACTAGCCCTGTGTGCTGTCATGTACTAGCCCTGTGTGCTGTCATGTACTAGCCCTGTGTGCTGTCATGTACTAGCCCTGTGTGCTGTCATGTACTAGCCCTGTGTGCTGTCATGTACTAGCCCTGTGTGCTGTCATGTACTAGCCCTGTGTGCTGTCATGTACTAGCCCTGTGTGCTGACATGTACTAGCCCTGTGTGCTGACATGTACTAGCCCTGTGTGCTGTCATGTACTAGCCCTGTGTGCTGTCATGTACTAGCCCTGTGTGCTGTCATGTACTAGCCCTGTGTGCTGTCATGTACTAGCCCTGTGGGCTGTCATGTACTAGCCCTGTGGGCTGTCATGTACTAGCCCTGTGGGCTGACATGTACTAGCCCTGTGGGCTGACATGTACTAGCCCTGTGTGCTGACATGTACTAGCCCTGTGTGCTGACATGTACTAGCCCTGTGTGCTGACATGTACTAGCCCTGTGTGCTGACATGTACTAGCCCTGTGTGCTGACATGTACTAGCCCTGTGTGCTGTCATGTTCTAGCCCTGTGGGCTGTCATGTACTAGCCCTGTGGGCTGTCATGTACTAGCCCTGTGGGCTGTCATGTACTAGCCCTGTGGGCTGACATGTACTAGCCCTGTGGGCTGACATGTACTAGCCCTGTGGGCTGACATGTACTAGCCCTGTGGGCTGACATGTACTAGCCCTGTGGGCTGACATGTACTAGCCCTGTGGGCTGACATACTGTGCTCTCAGAATCCATGTGTGTAACTGTTGCATGTACGAGCTGTTCTTGGTTAATGTTAACATTAGCCATTAGATTGCAAGCTCTTTTGTCACCTTTGCACGTTGCCTGGCATGTTAGCCGGTGGCTGAGCTGCATTGATTGCATTTTGGAATCTTCCCTGCCAGCAGAGGCACCCTGGGCATTATACAGGGTGCCTATCGCTGTGTGAGGCATCATCAATGAGGCATGAGGCACTGTTAATGCTGACATGCTGTACATGTGATAGATGTTGGGTGGTGTTATATCCGGTACATGGTGCTTGCTGGTATATGGACGCTGCTGCTGTAATGACATGTTTATGTCCATGTTGGGTGGAATTGTGAGAGCTGTGTTTTGTGATGCAGATGCCTGCGTCCCAATTGTGTGCGATTCCAGCTACACACGCTCAGAAATGTTGGAGTTTGGGCATACACCCGATCTGGATCTTGGGGTAATGGTTAGCATTACTGCCTCACAGCGCTGAGGTCATGGGTGTTATTCCCACCATGGCCCTAACTGTATGGAGTTTGTATGTTCTCCCTGTGCTTGCATGGGTTTCCTCCGAGTACTCCGGTTTCCTCCCCAGAAATATACTGGTAGGTTAATTGGCTCCCAATAAATTTACCCTAGAATGTCTGTGTGCGTGTACATGTGGTAGGGAATATAGACTGTAAGCTCCACTGGGGCAGGGACTGATGTGAATGTACAGCGCTGTGGAATATGTATGCGCTATATAAATAACCTGGACTATATGTCGCTCCGATGTGACAGAAACAACATACTGGGCAGAGATCGCTCTAGTTTGTACCCAGTCTTCCAAGCTGATTGGCTGTTCGCTTCTCTCTCTCCACGTTATCACTCTCAGTACATAGGCTCCTGAGTCTCCAATCTAGAGCGCTGTCCATTTATAATGTCCAATATTGACAGTTGTAATAAACCTTATTCAATAACGAACCCAAAGATGTATTGTTGCATTTAAAGGTACCCCAATAGAGGCGGTACCCAGTACATTATGTGCCGGCCAGCCATGATGTCCATGTAGGGATCCACACCCATTGGGGAATAATGGTATATCTTGTTTCTACAGGGTTCCTTCCAGCCGTCCCCATGATTGCTTTAGTGGCACGAGGACTTCCTCTGCTGCGCACTTCACCTGCCCGCTGGGCAAAATGTGCACCAGCAATAGCAGCACTCACAGGGTAAGTCATACCAAGATCTGAGACATCAAAGGAGAACGGACACATTCTAAATCAGTGGTCAGGGAAAAGGGGTAAATTACCCCAAATGGGTAAAAATGAAATTCCTGGGTCCCGGCAGCGTGACCGTCCATTACCCCCGGCTGTGTGTATTACAGTGTAGAAGGACCTGACGCAGTGCAGGGCGGGCTGTGTGTGTTACAGTACTGTAGTGTACAAGGATCTGACTCAGTGCGGGCTGTGTGTGTTACAGTACTGTAGTGTACAAGGACCTGACGCTGTGTGTGTTACAGTACTGTAGTGTACAAGTACCTGAAGCAGTCCGGGCTGTGTGTGTTACAGTACTGTAGTGTACAAGGACCTGAAGCAGTCCGGGCTCTGTGTGTTACAGTACTGTAGTGTACAAGGACCTGACGCAGCGCCGGCTGTGTGTGTTACAGTACTGTAGTGTACAAGGACCTGACGCAGCGCCGGCTGTGTGTGTTACAGTACTGTAGTGTACAAGGACCTGACGCAGTGCAGTCCGGGCTGTGTGTGTTACAGTACTGTAGTGTACAAGGACCTGACGCAGTGCAGTCCGGGCTGTGTGTGTTACAGTACTGTAGTGTACAAGGACCTGACGCAGTGCAGTCCGGGCTGTGTGTGTTACAGTACTGTAGTGTACAAGGACCTGACGCAGTCCGGGCTGTGTGTGTTACAGTACTGTAGTGTACAAGGACCTGACGCAGTGCCGGCTGTGTGTGTTACAGTACTGTAGTGTACAAGGACCTGTTGCAGTGCCGTGCGTCAGGTCCTTGTGTATAACCCGCTTCCCTGTGTGATGCCCCGGGACCAGCCTCCAAGTCCGCCCGCTTCCTCGGTAGCATCAACTAGTTGCTGCTAGGGATGCCAATCCTGGGGCATTTTTTTCAATCCCGGAATTCGGGATTGAAAAATGCCCAATCCCGGGATCCGGGGATTGGCTTCCCTAATTAAAAAAAAACCCGCCTCGGCCGCCCCGCATGTTTACTTACAGATGCGTGGAGCGGGTGGTCGAGACGGGGAGATGGAGCCAGGGTGGGAGGGACGACCTGGGTTGATGCAGTCCGGACTGGTCATCTGGTGGGCAGGCGAGCGGGCTGGTCCGCGGTCTTCTGCCTGGTCCGCTCAGCAGCAGTGCGGGTGGGCGGACTTGTCTTTTGTTGCCCGGCAGCCTGTGCGGCCTGCGCAGCGTGACCTCTGACGTTGTCACGCTGCGCAGAGTCGCGCTGGCCGGGACGGGAGAAGCCGGGCAGCTGCTGAGCACCAGCTCAGACGCTGCCCGGGATTAGACTGCGCATGCGCAGTCTAATCCCGAAATCCCGGGATTGGAAACTCCAATCCCTGGATTGAAATCCCGGCTTTTTGGGGGCCAAATCCCGGGATCCCGCCGATCCCGGGATTGGCCACCCTAGTTGCTGCGCCATCATGGCAGTGCGCAGTCTGTATTGCTGTTGTGGTGCCGAGTTTCTATGTCTGCTTATAGGCTCCTGTCAGGGTATCTCTAGTCCAGGGAGAACATTGCACAGACTGTCACTATATCATCTTGTAATACTAACACTAATAGTTACCTGGATGTCACATTATCAATGGCTATAACACACCCCCCCCCCCCCCCCCCCCATACATGATAATCATCATCAGTGTCTGCCAGGCTGTGTACTGTACTAACAGGATATAGCATCAATTTCTGGGGGTACAGTGTGTATTACAAGTATATGATTTCCTTCCTTTCAAATCAAGGGGGTAACATCAGCGTATCTAAATATATTTTGGGGGTAAAAAGTTCCCTGACCCCCTGTTCTAAATGATCATCAACATTCGTTTCATGCACGATCAGAACTTGACTGCTTCCACTGCAGACCAGGCTTTGTACGAATTCAGCCTGAATATTGAAATTATCTTTAAAAGAACGTTACCCTACTTCTAGGCAGCAGAAAAGGTCCCATCGTTTGTGGCCGACAGGGGATGAGCTGTACGAGAAGACCACGGTGACACGAATCGAGAAGGACTCTCCGAATGTGCTGTTTGTCGAGAGCTACAGCCCCCAGGGTTTCATCATCAATGGAAACCGGGTGGTCGGACCCTGCGTCGTGTTACATTGGAGCATCCTGCATTGGAATGTGAGTGCCGCAGCGGCTTAATGCCATGGTGGGTCCCTAGCGTTCTCTACTCAATCCGCCCCCAGTAACCGGTTGGGTTCTAAGGAGGGGGGGGGGGGCATTTATCAAAGGTTGTAGATAAAAAAATGTGAGATAAAGTACCAACCAATCACCTTCTGCCAAATACAGCCTGTAACATGTAAGGCAGAAGCCGATTGGTACTTTATCTCTCACAATGTATGGCTTTTAGCTTTAATGAATACCGACCTTAAAATGTAATTCTCCTGGCTTAGTATCCGCCTGTGGTTGCCAGCCAACAGCTTTCACATTTAACTGTCGGTATATTTTATATAATGTTTCAAGACATTTCATTATGGCGATATGCTACCACAGCCCTTATAAGATTTAGATGTTGTCTAGACTTTTAGCACTGGAAAAGTTTCCGTAGCGCTTTATGAACTCCACGTAGAAATGTTAGCGGCCAGTAAGAAATCTATTGAACACTCAGTAAAGGTGCGTACACACGGGGCAATATGATCGCTGGCAATATATTGCTCAGTGTCCCGTTTTCATCCGCGACCAGAGATGCTCCTCCGACCAGCGACCATTCAGGGGCTGAAACCGGGAGCGCGCACCCAGAGATTTATCGCTCAGCGACCATATTTCCAGCGATATTTGCAATAATCGCCCCCCGTGTGTACGCACCTTATGTTCTGTGTGTGCCAGATTGGTGGTCCTTTATCTAGGGACCTGAGGAAATGATGACATGAAAAATGGTTCCTCCAATGGTGAAAGATAAATTAAATATGATGTTTTCTGAAATTGTTGTAGGGATCGGTCAGACATAACTAAACGATGAAGACTAAACAAAGTGAGCACCAACAGTGATTGCTTTTCCGTTCATTTCTCTTGTTTGCAGGTTGGCTCCTATAGAGATATCTCCTATGAAAGTTTATCCTTGTTTCGCTTGCTGGTTCCCAAAATAGGTAAAAGAAATAATTACTACCCTTTATTTATATGGCACCACAAGAGATCCGCAGCGCCCCATTACAGAGTTCATAAACAAATACGTAACCCAAGAATACAGTGAGGTGCAGTACATGAGATTATCGCATGTAAGAGAACTCACGGAGAGCTGACAGGGGAGTTCAAGGGAAATCGGATGCGATACATCGCAGGTGCTAATAAGTACCCACATTTTGCCACTGGTGGGTCAGATTCGGACTTCTCCTATGTTCTGTAGGTCCGACTCCGATCCAATGCATACGGTAACATGCATCTGATCCGATCAAAGTCAAACACCTGCAATTTGGCCCCGATTTCTTGGCCCAATCCACCAGAATCGGATGAAAACTCGTAAAATCGCAGTAAAAACTGAGGGATTAGATGCCATTGAAGGGAGTTCAGAGTAGATGATAGAGAAGAAAAAGCACGAGGGGAGAGGGCCCTTCACGTGAGATCTTACATTCTAAAGGGGGAGGACCGAAAGACACAGATGAGTAAACGGTACTATTGATTACCCCCAAATTGCCGATACCGCTGCATATCATTTTAATCAGCAGAGCCTGCTTGTGCATCTCATTTACATAGCGATGCGACTATGAAGCAGTTTCACGGCTAGGTGCTGCTAGAACGGCTGTAGAACATGAATGCAGCAACAGTGATTGAGAACACATCTGTACTAGGAACCAGTACAAAACTCAAACGTGCCAGGAGGGTGCCCAGTGTCCTCCGTGTCATTACATAGCTAATTCCCTTAAAAATTGGCTAAATAACTAGTGTTCTCTTAACTTTAACCTAGATCCATTGCCCGAAATGCATGAGTGCAAGTCTTGAGGGCATGACAGACCTAAAATCACATGTATTTCTTATGGCAGAAATCCTGGTAGTGGGGACGGGAGACCGCGTGGAGAGGCTGGACCCCACCCTGCTGCGCCTCATGAGGCAGAACGGTGTAGCTGTCGAGGTTCAGGACACTGTGAGTATTTAATGTTCTGCAACATTTTGACGATCGATCCAATATTTGGTGTAGATTCTGTTTAAGTGCTGGGAGGCAGCCATCTTGTGGGCGTGACCAATATGCACGAGAACATGGCTGAACCAGTGGCGACATGGAGGTGGGCGAAGTAGAAGTGAAAACAGCACAAAACAATGTCATGAATTTTCGCAAACCTCCCAAGATACCACTTTGAGACGTATTTTACCCTTTTGCCATTGAGGCTCAGTTCACCCCTGTGCGGAGCCCATCTTGACTTTTTGCGTTGCTGCATTCCAATATAAATACTGGTCATTTAGGCGCATTCGGGTGAGGTCATGTGTACTTTCATCTTAGAATGCTGCATTTTCAGTCAAGACTCTTCGTTTCCTTATGCCGCCAGCCCCAGCTAACGAGCTCTAGCAAATAACCGACTACAAAGTGCTTTTATTTTGTAATTGAAATTGCGCTAAAAGCAATTCTGTGATCCGTGCTTTGGCCTCCGCCCACCTGTCCGAAACTGAATGTTTTGAAAACTTAGGGCATAAATACATGACACCATCCCTGAATGGGGCACTGACCACCCGATTGCTTCCGGTTCTGATTTATGTGCCCCAGGGCAGGGCGCATGTGCCGCGGCCCTTACCCTCACTGGGTGCTGCTGGGGTGGCAGCAGTGTATGTGATCTGCAGAAGGCAGGGCCCTCCCACAGCAGCCGGCACCTATGGGGCGTGACTTTCTCTGGATTGTATGCTCCCCCACCCTAATGTCCCCTCCTCCTCCTCCTCCTCATACAAGAAGCACAGGGGCGCATGTCCCCCTTAGATGACCGGGACCCTATTAACACAACTGCTCCCCCCCTTGGAGAGAGGGTGTATGTGTCTGAGTGGTGCTGGATTGGTGTTAGTGGATGCAAGCAGAGTGGATTTGTGGGGGAGGGACTATAATAGTGCCCAAAGCATGGCGTGGGGAAGCGGTGCACGGATATGGTGTCAATCTCAACTTATGTGGAAATAGGGGACAATAACAACATGAAAAAGTGATGTTGATGTTTTGACTGTCGACCTTCATACTCAGTTCCAGTCAGGCCCCCACCCGTCGACCTTCATACTCAGTTCCCGTCAGGCCCCCACCCGTCGACCTTCATACTCAGTTCCCGTCAGGCCCCCACCCGTCGACCTTCATACTCAGTTCCCGTCAGGCCCTCACCCGTCGACCTGCATACCCAGTTCCCGTCAGGCCCCCACCCATCGACCTGCATACCCAGTTCCCGTCAGGCCCCCACCCGTCGACCTTCATACTCAGTTCCCGTCAGGCCCCCACCCGTCGACCTTCATACTCAGTTCCCGTCAGGCCCCCACCCGTCGACCTGCATACTCAGTTCCCGTCAGGCCCCCACCCGTCGACCTGCATACCCAGTTCCCGTCAGGCCCCCACCCGTCGACCTGCATACCCAGTTCCCGTCAGGCCCCCACCCGTCGACCTTCATACCCAGTTCCCGTCAGGCCCCCACCCATCGACCTGCATACCCAGTTCCCGTCAGGCCCCCACCCATCGACCTGCATACCCAGTTCCCGTCAGGCCCCCACCCGTCGACCTTCATACTCAGTTCCCGTCAGGCCCCCACCCGTCGACCTTCATACTCAGTTCCCGTCAGGCCCCCACCCGTCGACCTGCATACCCAGTTCCCGTCAGGCCCCCACCCGTCGACCTGCATACCCAGTTCCCGTCAGGCCCCCACCCATCGACCTGCATACCCAGTTCCCGTCAGGCCCCCACCCATCAACCTTCATACTCAGTTCCCGTCAGGCCCCCACCCGTCGACCTTCATACTCAGTTCCCGTCAGGTCCCTGCCCATCGACCTTCATACTCAGTTCCCGTCAGGTCCCCGCCCGGCGGAGTTTGTATGTGCTGCAAATGCTTCCAAATAAGAGCTGGTTGGTTAATTGGCTTGAGATAAATATAACGTGTGGGGTCTGGGTCATTGGGATTTTTTTTTTTGGTCCTGCACGTCGACACCGCATTCGTTCGCCATGTGCACACTATTATATTCTTCCTCTTCGCCTTAGTGGATGGAAGGGTGTGAAATGCAGCCCGTCGGCTCAGAAAAAAAGCCCATGTCGACCTAAAGCCAAATCCTAATGACCCGGTCAACCTTTTCAGTTTGTCAACATGAGGCCTGTTGACCATACACCAGTGTGTGTGTGTGATGGCACGTGTCTCTGTGGCAAGTACTAAAGTACAAGTCCGATGGCTGCAGTAATACAGTATAAAGTGCTCGGAGTATGATACTATATACACAAGTAGATATTTGTGTGTGATTATACAGTACTATAGTAATAGGTTGGTAGATGACAATGACTGTTCTGTCCCCTCCACAGCCCAACGCTTGTGCCACTTTCAACTTTATGCTCAGCGAGCGACGACTGGTAGCGGCAGCACTAATTCCGATCGGCACAAATTAGAAGCTGGAACCAACTAGGGACTATTCTGTTGTTATCTGGTATCACAACAGTGTGACCCCAGGAGGGGATACACGGGTGCATCGCTCCGACCACTGAATGGTTTGTGATTTGCTGCAGCTATCTGGATCCCGAGTCGTAGAACGCCAAAGCTCAGATGACCGACGCTGCAAATGTCATCTGGTTACTGACTGTATTGTTACATTTACAGGCATCGCTTGCCGCTGGTTTGTCAAATTAATGAAAAAAAAAAAATGTATTAAACCTGAAAAATAAATAAAATTACAAATAGTTTCTGACGACTGATTTTCAAATAATGGAACAAATGGTTTTGATTTTTCTTTTTTATTGCAAAACTTTGTTCAGTAGTGATTAGTACTAATTCTTTACTGCTACAGTACAGTGGATCCGTCTCGTGACAGGCGGAGGACAAGGCAGCTGGCGGTGTAACAGCCTCCGCACCGGAAACATGCAATGCAGGCGGTGGGTGCAGAGATCTGACATCGGCTAGAAGAGTCTCTTCTCGTAGCTAGAAGAAAAAGTGAAATAGCGGATGTCACCCTAGGGCAGGGATGGGCAACAAGCGGCCCTCCAGATGTTAAATGAACTACACATCCCAGCATGCCTTGCATCAGTTTCACCTTGGCCAAATAGCAAAACGAAGGCAAGGCATGCTGGAATGTGTAGTTCATCAACATCTGGAGGGCCGCTTGTTGCCCACCCCTACCCTAGGGCGAGATGACAGAGATTCTCGTTACACGTTAGGATTTCTGGTGGTGTAGATTACCTCCTGCGATGAACGAGGTGATCATGTTCATGACTATATGTAAAATACTGATAATATTTACTAACCTACTGAAAGGCTAATGTATAGAAAAGGAACACGATCATAGCACAAACGTTTAATCATAAACTAACTCAAACCCCAGCCCAGAGTAATCGCTCATTATTGATCCACTATAGGACAGTGGTTCCCAACCTCGGTCCTCAAGGCCCCCCAACAGTGCATGCTGTGAAGGTCATCTGTAAGGTGCATTCATTACCTCACTGACACATTTTAAATGATCACAGGTGGAGATAATTATTTATCCTTTAGACGGGGGGGGGTTGGTTCTCAAACTCAGTTCTCAAGACCCCACACAGTTCACGTTTTCCAGGTCATCCAAGAGGTACACCTATCACTTACTGACATGTTTAAAAAGATCCACAGGTGGCGCTACTTATTTCACCTGTGATGAGACCTGGAAAACGTGCGCTGTGGGGGGTCCTGAGGACTGAGTTTCAGATCATGGGCTTTAGACAAAGTGTTTGGCAATGTACAACTAGAATACTAACCCTAAATGTTTATATTTCATAAAAAAAAAAAAAGGTACTTGTGTATTATCACGGCGCCCATCGCATCCCACTAATTAAGGTATGCGATGGGACCCGATTTGGAGGCTTTCCCGGGCAGAGTGTACAACTTTAATATTGCGTCGCATCACATGCCATTATAATGGCATGCGATTATACCCGATATTACATTGTACAGGCACCCAGATGCCTGATTACAATGTTAAATGTACCCCTATACCCACCCTGATGGGTGATTCCAATGTGAAATCCCCCCCCATTGTTAACGCCACCCCAGTATCATTGCCAACCCAAAGCGTGGCGAGCGGCGGCGGTACGCGTCCTCCGACCTTTTCATACCCCCACTATCCACGTCTGCATGGAGTAGATTTTATATAGTGTGGTGAGGGGACGCAGAATATATGTGAAGTAATCCGCGTCCCCTCGCCACACTATATAAAATCAACTCCATGCCCACGTGGATAGTGGGGGTATGAAAAGGTCGGAGGACGCGTACCGCTGCGCTCGCCACGCTTTGGGGTGGCGTTAACAATAAGGGGTGCATGTAACAAAGTAATCACCCATCAGGGTGCCTGTACAATTTAAAATCGGGTCGCATCGCATGCGATATTTTTGATTGTACAATGCCCTGCGATGGAAATCGTAGGCGCCGTGATAATACACAAGTACCAAAAAAACAATGCAGATCCAGGAATCCAACCCAGGTAGCTTGCAGAGTGGGTACCAGGAAGGGCTGGGTTAGGTGGCAGTGTGCACAGGTGATACAGGTCTGGTTCACATGATAAGGGGAGATGCATTAGATCAGAGCCGCGCTGTGACAGGGGTCTATCCCGTACTGGAACAGTGTTGTATATCCTTGGACATGGAGTGAGAGGTGCTAGTGTGGCTCGGACAGCACTGTTCTAATGCCTCTCATCCATTTGGTGTTACATGGTACCTGCTCTATAGAGGCTCAGGCAGGAGTGCAGCCATGTGAAGTCTGTAACCAATCCCCCCTACCAGAAAGCAGGCTGTGGTGTTGTCTCCAAATCAGGTGCACATGCCTCTCATATTAGACCCACAGAAATAAATGCTAGTGAAGTGTTTGCTGGCTAGTAGCAAGCCGACACAATCAGCCTATACTTGGCAACAGGTGCATTTACATTTATTATGTCCACCTCTGCACCCCTTCCCTACATGAGATCAGCTTGGCTCCTCTCACAAGTGCAGATGCTACAGACACTACAGAGCACAGACCCCCAAATCATACACCACAGGAAGCATCTCCTCACCATCAGCCCCACAGGAAGCATCTCCTCGCCAGCAGGTACTGCTCCTCCATCAGCCCCACAGGCAGCATCTCCTCGCCCGCAGGTACTGTTCCTCCATCAGCCCCACAGGAACCACCTCTTCCACCAGCCCTTGATTTTATTTTAGTCATGGAGTCAATAATACCCCTTTCAAACATACTCCAACATCCCAGGTTTTTGCACATAAACATGCATCAACCCCAGGCTTTTAGTATGTCTGAAAGAGCCAACCCAGGTGTTGAAATACTCAACCCAGGTAAAAAGAAGGGTTAGAGACCTGGATTTTATTTCCTGTGTGAAAGGGGCATTACACATATTACCCAGGTGCAGCTTACACCCTTTCACAAATACAGCAGCAAATTACCCGGTGAAGTAGTACTACCCAGTAATTTGCTGCGGAAAAAAAAACAAAAAAAAAACTAATTTTTGTAATGTTTGAAATGATAAACCCAAGTCATAAATCCCTGGTTTAAAAAAAAAAAAAGGTTAAAGACCTGGATTTTAACACCTGGGTTGGCCCTTTCACACATACCAAAATCCCAGGTTGATGCACTTTCATGTGCAAAAACCTGGTATTTTTGGAGTATGGTAGTATTTTTTATTGTCTGCCAATAGCCCAGTGCAACCTCTGTATTAAGATATTAAATTACTTTTCCTATTACTGATGTAGGGCTTAATGATCTGTAGTTACCGAATTCTTGCTTGTATCTACTTTTGTGTAGTGGCGTAACATTTGCTCTTTTCCAGGGATGGCACCTGTAGCTAGTAATAATGGCTACTAGCATGTCTTTAAGTTTTTTATAGTATCTTTGGGTATACATCCTGTCAACCTAACTTACGCCTTTCACACAGACCCATCTGACCAGCTGCTGGTGGTCTTCTTACCCGCAGACTGGCTGGAAGCTGTGTATATAGTGAGCACCTGTGCACTACACCATTAAAAAGCACACCAGAAAGGGTGTCTAGCCTGCAAGGCAGAGCATTGCTGGACATATTACTTTGATCTGAATGTACCAGGAATAGGAAGACACATTCTATCACCGGCGAGTACTGTCTGTACAGCTCAGAACCCCAACTGTACAGCCCCAGTTTTGGCTGTAAGTGCTTTTTATCCAACCCCAGAAACACTACAAGCACATATAGTTACATGTACAAAAAAAAAAAGGCTTTGCGCCTAGGACTGAATAACCCCCAGAGTTTAAGACAAGATCAGAAATGAAAGCAAACACAGCAGGCTTACAGTTGCCGCTTTAAATCAGTCACATAAACTTAGTAATATCAGCCAATCACAGGTTATTAAATCTGACCACTAATGAACAAATGTAAAGTGCACACACTCCTTGGCATGCCTCTACCCAAGTGTCCAGCGTACTACATGACCTCAGAGGAACGCACTGTATGCAGCTCTAGAATACTGAAGATTATTATCAGAGGTGAAGTATCTAATGATAGCGCAGCCAAGGGCCCAACATTCAGAATGCACGACATGAAGCCGGAGACTTACGAGTGGAGTCCATGCACGCCACCCTCCACCTGCGCGGACATGGTCCTCTTCTCAAACTTCAGCTCACCGGAATACATCATCGCCCTATAACGGAGCACAAAGGTTACACTTCATTTCCATCCGAGGAGAGAGTTTCCTACTGAACTCCACAGAATGAGTGATATTCTAGCACAAATGGTTCTTCTGCCCCTTTCTGATGACCCACTTCTGTGCCAGACGGCGGCAATATTCCCTACGGAGATAATCTGACTGCTATGTAATAGAATGCCGCACCGTTCGCAAGCCCGGCCGATGATTTAATGGCAATCATTTTAAGGCCTTTATTAAATCAATGATCCAGACTCGCCATATTCCGTTTACCCCCGAGCGATGAATGTATGCAGTCCGATGGTTCTCTATCCTACATGTTCTGTGCCTTGGCCTTCACATCAAACACCCTAAGTTCACCAACCCACTTCTGTGCCTGATGTTGGAGGAGCGTTTTAGATCCATGGTGAGTGAGCCTAGAATTACACATACATGGAAGGTGATAAGACCTTTATATAAAGGGCCATTAAGGGTCTTGGCGCTACATATTTCAACAGGAGGGGAGAGCTTAACACGACCAGTTCCCATAGGTATCTGCAGCTAGAGTCCTGCTCTACAGAAGGATTATTTATCCCTCTTCAGTCTTAGCCTAGTGTTCTAGAGGAGTCTAAGAAGAAATAACCTACTATGTGGTAAATAAAAGTTATCAAAGACACACAACCCAAAATATAGCCACAGTAACGTTCCTATGCCCAATGTACTAGTGCAAGTTATGCCAAGGAGCAGTCTGACAACTGGGAGCCTCCTCCAATGCTCAGTCCTTGAGCGGTGTTCTAGATCAGTGGTGCTCAAACTCGGTCCTCTAATAATTCACTTAATTCTGTGAAGAGACCTGCAAAACATGTTCTGTGCGGGGTCCTAAAGACCGAGTTTGAGAACCTGTGTGCTATATATTTTGGATCTACAGAGCTTTCCCCATGGGGCAGAGTAGAATTCATGCTGCATCAAGGTCTAATCCATGACTTTCAGAAACATTTTGGATTCAACAACTTGCTAGACTTCAGATTATGAAATTGGGGTAATTCCCGGACCTGGCCTGCGGGAACAGATGTGCCGTTACTACCCGAAGTCTCTGCCTAGCTAGAAAGCAAATGGACTCAGCACTTACCTGACTTGCATTACACTCTTTGCACCTATGTCCTGGCAGGAGTGCTGGATTCCAGCAATCAAATATGGAATAAACTTGTGAATAGAACCCTTGTCTTGGACGGCGCCAGATACACCCTGTGCGACTTTAATCTTATCGGCCTCGCTGAGAAGAGAAACATGAATAAAGGAGACATCCGGCAGCCTACAGAGGGCGCTGTTGTACAGTGACCACAGACATCCATTCCATAATGTTCCGGCTCCTGGGTTTAGTGCTGGTTCTGCATCTAATCCCTACCTGAAATATCTCTTCTGGCTGCTGATGTTCTTGTCCATGGCATCCAGCGAACCCATGCCGCGGTATTTCTTTAGCCGTATGCCGTCTGAGAAGAAATATTCTCCGGGTGCTTCTGTGGTCGCTGCCAGCAATGACCCCATCATAACTGCAACCAAAACACGGCCGGTTACAGACCCAGACATGAAGACACCAGTGTGGCGTTATATGGACTGGACGGAGAGGGGGGGGGGGCTCATTCTCACTGGACTCTAGGAATGTTACCGACTCCCCCGTTGAGTGCATAGGATTACGGTAGGTGGGACCATGTTTTTTGGACACCTCCATTTTGCGCTGTTAAATTACTCTGATTAGCAGAGTTTAGAACTTTGCCCATTGGCAGGGATAACACAGGATGGTACGCACCTGTAGAGGCACCAAGGGAGAGAGCCTTCGCGATGTGTCCGACAGTCTGAATCCCGCCGTCCGCGATGACTGGGACACCAAATCTTCTCGCGTACTCAGACACTTTGTACACAGCAGTAGCCTGAGGTCTCCCACACGCTAGCACTGCAGCGGACACAAGGACGGGACAATTAATGGATAATTAGATGGGTAGGACTGGAAGGTCCCCACAAATCCCTTTACTTGAAGTGTACCTGTAGCCTGCAGACTGAGCCAGCGGCCATTTTGTTCCATGAAGCACTATACAACAACATAACTCGGTATGATATAAACCAGAGAGGTATTAAACGTATTATTCATCACTCCGCACATGCCGTGTTTGTCCTCGTTGCTCCTATTGTAGTGTAATGTGCATTATGCCAACGTCCAGGGACAATGCGTCTGGCTGTACCCTGCATGTGAAGGGTTGCTGACGCTAAATAACGGACCTCATTGTAACTGATGAAGTCTTTGCGGACACGTATGTCACTAACCAAAGCAACTGTTCAGGATACAAAATGGCCACCACGCTTTAACATTCCAGGTTTTCTGTTGCAGTTTGCTGGACTGATTTGATGCATTTATGAGCACCTGGACCTGCGGACTCAGCCACCACTGGTATCAGATCCCTGAGCCCTTGGAAGTCAGCCAATACCGGCAACCGGCCAGCGTGTACGGTCATTGGTTGTCCGCACTACACACCGCCCCCTGTGATTCTTTTCAATGACTCATTCAGTCTGGTCACCCATGCCTTACATTTTACATTTGCATCAAAAATAACACGTCAGGTACTGGCAATCTGCAGCTAACGCTAAGAAAAGCAAAGTATTAAACTATAGGGGATTTACCAATGTTTTTGGTGCAAAAGTCATTCCAAGAGAACATTAAAACCCTGAACCCAAAACATGTTTTACTAAAACTCACATCACAGGTTGTTGACGTGTTTATTGACTGGTTATAAGAATAGCAATAAGAAAGACTGCAAGTTTTTTTTTTACTGACGGGCAAAACCATGCTGCACTGCAGGTGGGGCAGATGTAACAGTTGCAGAGAGTTAGATGATGGTGTGTGTAAGAATAAAGCAGCCAGTGTTTACCCTGCACAGAAACAGAGTATCTCCCCCAAATCTAACTGTCTGCAGGTTACATCTGCCCCACCTGCGGTGCAGCATGATTTTGTCCTTGCCAACCAGACTGAATCAGGCCGTTTGTCCAGTTACACTGTGGTCATCTATCAATTAATCTTTGTGCCGTTTCTGTATTAGAAACTGACTATTCCGTAAGTCGCCGCTGTTAGAGGCCCAGACAAGCACCCAATGCACCTTTATGGTAAATGGATTTTCCAAACAGCCGTCTGCACAGTATGCAGGCATCAAGTACACGTGTGACGATCACAGCAGTGACATGCTATAAACACACAGAACCAACGTGTCCACACTCTCCGGGTGCTAGAATGGGTGGGATTAAGGAGGGGGTTGGGGGGGGGAGAGTTTTCTGTACATACTTGTAACCATTGAAATGTTTCATGCATCGTTTTACTGTACCGCATGCAGGGTTAGTAACTACAGTTACCCCCTAATCCAGCCGTTCCAAAACTGGCCCTAAGGCACCCAATGGTCCAGGTATCAATGCGATATCCATGAGCAATGCACACTTAATTAGCACCTCAGTCAGTCTGATTGTACCAACGGTGCATAAGCAGGGATATCCTTAAAACCTGCACTGTTGGATGCCCTGAGAACAGGGTTCTGGAAACTCTGCCCTAAGTGACAAGGACACTGGCATCAATGGGAAGGCAGGAGGGCACGTGTCCCTCTCCGGTGATAAACATTACAAGGTCCAGTGACTGACCATTCCCGCAGCAGCTGGTGGGAGGATTAAATGTCAGAGCTCTAGGGTGTTAGATGGTGCAATCACTACCCCGCCCCCCCTCCAAGAAAAAAATAAATAAAAGCAGGGTTCAAGGGACTCTCCGAAATAATCTTCCGAAAATGGAAAATAGGATTAAAAAGCTGCATTTCGTGCGATAGGCGTCTTTTAAAAATGATTTGCAAAGGAAAAAAAAAAAATATGCAAAATATTGTTAAAAAAATAAAGTATGGGGAAAATTTACAGAGGGGAATTGGATTTCACATGGGCTGTTGCTACGGGCAACCAACCAGATTCTATCTAGTATCTTCTACAGCTGGAGTGCTAGAGTTTGGACATGCCTGTTCTAGAAGCTGCTGAATAAAGTAGATTCCGATTTGTTGCCCACAGCAACACCCCACATAGAACAGAACTCCCACCTTGTTAAGTTCCCCCCACGTAAGTGAAGCATTAGGGGGCATGCACGTCTATGTAAAGGAAATCGCAGTGTTCAAAAGATCCAAGCGGCAGGGAACAGATTTTCCGTTCAGGCAGGAGAGAGAGCGGGATCCCGTGTGACAAAGACGCTATTATTCCCACCTCACTTCCCTGTGGGAGCTTCGGAACATTGTGCTTTCACTGCGTGGGCTGCCAACATTTCATACAGAAGAATATAGATTTATAGAAAAGTAGAAGACTATGCCCCATAATTAGGAAGAATAAAAGACCTATGCCACACATATGGCCTTCCAGCTGCTGTGGAACTACACATCCCAGCATGCCCTGCAACAATCTTTTCATGCTTTATTTAGTAACAGTTTCTTATATAGCGCAGCATATTCCTTTGCGCTTTATAATAGGAGACAGTGATACAACAAACTGGGTATTTACAGACAGTCAGAGGTAGGAGGGCCCTGCTCGTAAGCTTACAATATATAGGAGCAAACCTGGAGGAGGGCATGCTGGGGATGTAATACCAAAACAGGGATGCATGTAAAGAAACAACGGAGAAATTATTTGTTCTGTTATTGCACAGGGGAAATAAACATTCTGGTGGTTTATTTCTCTAGATCCCAGCCCGGGGGGGGGGGGGGGGGGGGAGGGGGTTAGGAAATCATACACCAGTAGAACCCTGCTTTCATAATGGCCTTTCCCGTCAGTGTCCAGCAAGTTCCCCAAAGCCACAAAACCCCAAGTGCATCTACAACTACCAATCAGACAAGCAGAACGCCGCCTCAGGCCAACCTGTGACTTACTATAAGTGCCTGTCACACTAGAGGGGCACTTGGGGCTGTGAGACTTTAGGTCTGGGGGGATCTTGGGTGCATCTAAATAAAATAAAAATGTATATATAACAAGTTCATTTAGCACCAGTTATGTCATATGAATAACGTCTATCTAGCGGTGGAACACGTGGGCTGCTGCCACGGAAACGAGTCACACAGAGGGCAGGATGTCATGCCGCTCAGGATCAGCGACCGTGTGGAATGCTGGCCAATCACTTACAAGCCATGGTTTTTGCCCCCTTAAAAAAAAACAACACACATTGGCCGCTGAACTTGGGCGGCATTACATCCCGGATGACCACTTTTGGTCGACAAGCCATAGGTCCACACATGAAAGCGATGGACAGTCAAAAGATCGACACTGCAGTTGTGCGTCTGCCTCCCGCTGAGTGGTTGGAGCAATCAGACAATGGCAACTTAAAAATAAAAATGGGGAAAAAAAAATGGTCCCAAAATCTCTCACTTTCTGATGATCACATTTGGCCCCTGACGTCCATTCTATGCGCACAGAGCAGGTGTATTCTGGCTGATTTGCATGCAGCGCCACCGTATGTAGAGGACCGTTCCACATTAAGCGGGATTGGCAGACCTTGCCACAGGAGGGGGTTTGGTTAGGGATGAGCTGCTAATTACATTTTATAAAGCAAGTTCTAATTCATAACATGACCCTAGGGATCACTTAGCCTGGACTACTAATTTGACAAAGCGCACAGTAGACTGCAATTAGTCAATAACCGACCAAACAAAACAAAAATGTCCCATGCAAACACATTGCTATCCAATCACAAATCGCAGAACATCGAAGAGTCTTTGCCATCTGCACCAATGTGAGTAGGTCTGAGACCGCCACTAATCTGCTTCTGAGACAAGCGGGAAGTGGTCAGCGCTGACGTCAGGGACAACTTAAAAACACCTGGGCACACCTGTGTATTTTCAGACACACCCAGAAGGGGGTGGAAACAGGCTTCCTGTGAAAACATTGTAATCGCTATCCATCCATCCATACGCATGTCAGTCACTAGTTCCATGATTGCAAATTCTCTAATACGCAATCTGTGCGGAATAACCCCCAATGTACAGCGGCAGCATTCCTATGCTTTCAGGCCGACACGTTCGGGTAGTGCTACCTAGCAATACATAATACTAGTTGGAGGCTTTCTTTACATTTAATTTTATGGTTAGACAAAAGTTTAAATAATTCCTGATTGTTGTAAGTTTACAGATCACACATTCAGCAGGGTTACATCACAGTGGTTGTAGAATTCCATTAGGTGCTTGTGTGTAAAGGAAGAGTAGTATTTAGTCTGCACTACCGGCTTCCTAGATGGGAAAATGAGGCTCAGAACAGAGTTAAATACATTTTGTTATATAAAGCCTCATTTAAAGGGTATCTAAATTGCCGATTTATATTTAGTTAAAAATACAAAAAAAAAAAAAAACGTAAAAATGGATTCACCACCCTCAAGGTGCCCATACACTGCCTGCGACGTCTCGCAGCAGTGTACGGACACCCGACAGTGTGAGCCGCCGGGACCTTCACTTTGCATGGGTCCCTGCTTCCCGCCTGCCTCGCCGCCTGGAGGAACGGGTGGTCGGACAGCCTGCCAGTCCGTCCACCTGGTCGGGTCCGATGCGCACGGGGCCTTAAGTAGTGTTAGCCAATAGATATCCATCCAGCTGGGGTACTACAAGTGTCAGCCTCTCCAGCCAGCATCTTGCTATGGCATGAGAATACGTTTAGTTACAAACGTGCTGGAAGTACACCCGTGCACAGCGACTGCCCTCCCATATAGGTTACCACCATATGCTGGAAGTACACCCGTGCACAGCGACTGCCCTCCCATATAGGTTACCACCATGTGCTGGAAGCACACCCGTGCACAGCGACTGCCCTCCCATATAGGTTACCACCATGTGCTGGAAGTACACCCGTGCACAGCGACTGCCCTCCCATATAGGTTACCACCATATGCTGGAAGTACACCCGTGCACAGCGACTACCCTCCCATAGAGGTTACCACCATATGCTGGAAGTACACCCGTGCACAGCGACTGCCCTCCCATATAGGTTACCACCATGTGCTGGAAGTACACCCGTGCACAGCGACTGCCCTCCCATATAGGTTACCACCATATGCTGGAAGCACACCCGTGCACAGCGACTGCCCTCCCATATAGGTTACCACCATGTGCTGGAAGTACACCCGTGCACAGCGACTGCCCTCCCATATAGGTTACCACCATATGCTGGAAGTACACCCGTGCACAGCGACTACCCTCCCATAGAGGTTACCACCGGATCAGCTGCTGTTATTACCTTCTTGCGTTATACAGATGGAGCCGCTTCCCATTCCTACTCTCAAGGCGTCCGCTCCAGCGTCAATCAGGTTCTTCGCCTGCGCTGCCGTCACAACTGCAAAGGCAATGAAATGAGCGCAAAGGTTATTGTGGCCTGAACAGAAGCAGAGGGGGCAGAGTGTCCATGGGTCAGACATCATTTCCTAAAGCGGTGCATTGTATCGCTCAGTGTCCAGAGATGGTCGCTGATGAAAAGGACACACTGCCGGGAGAAGAGGTCGACCATTAGGGGGCTGAAAACTGGTGCACACTTCAATCGCTGGCAATATGGTCATTCAGCGACATTATAGCCAGTGTGTACAAGTCAGTGTCCAAATCTGAATATCTATTTGGGGGGGGGGGTTTGGTGTGATGCAGAACATGGTGTAGGTGCTGCTGCCTGGGAGGGAGAGAGAGAGAGGGTTGGACCATGGTCTCCGCTGGGCCCCTCCAGCAACCCCTCTCTCTGCGGCCCTGGCCCCATGGTCACAGAGTCGGTCAGTCGCTGTTCTTGTGAGTCAGCGATAGGGTTAACAACTTTGTGCATTAGGGAACAGGGTATAGGATAATGAAAGTAAATACTAAGTACCCAGACAAGTGTTACATATCTGGATTATGGTCATGAGTTCCTCTATCTATTTATACAGTGGAATATCCCACGTATAATTGATGACTATTCTCTTGCACATGACCTGCAGGGAAATATTCGGCTGCCGCATGATAAAGATAGCAGCGAGTGATCCTGGGACGTCCACATGTCCCTGCCGGTCATTACATGCTGAGTGTCACATTACTGGACGTGCCACCATCTATTTATAACTGCGCAGACACTTCCTGGACTTCTCCCTACATCTGTAAATATGGCAATATACAGCGCGTGTCCCAGTTTATTCAATTATACATCATGTGTAACAATGGGAATAAAATTGGGGTTTCAGCTTCCACAGCACAAAGAAATCCTTGTTACCATTTCCGGCGATGACTTGAAGATCGGCATACTTCTCCTTAATGTACTTAATCATATTGATCTGATAAATGGAGTTTCCTTGAGACGAATCCTGGAACGTAGAAGGACAGTTTCCGTTACGCGAACAATACTCGATGTCCGTAAAATACGCTCAGAGACCATTACATCAATTATATTTCACTTGCAATTTATATACAGGGAAAGCACGAGGAAAACTTTACATTCTAAAGACAAAATGGGATGTTCTAAGGATATTCATGCTCAGTCTCCGACTTAAAATTACTGAGGTACCAATTAAATTAACTGTGCTCAAGCTTGAATTTAGGAAATTCTGGCATACGTAATGGGTAATCCTGCAAAATATGCTTGCTGTGCGCCTCGGTTAATACCCAGAGCAATTAGAGAATAAATGCCTGGCAGGCCTTGTTTTTCTATTGGAAGATGGGATTAGGGTACTTCTTAAAGGCTGACCGGTAAAATGATTTTGCGTCCACGTCAGCTGCGGTATCAAAAATAAAAAAATACCCCCATAAAAAAGCTGATCACATACCAGAACCACAGCATCTACCCCAGCCTGCATTAGTAGATCCAGACGGTATTTATCATCCTCGTGGGTCCCGATGGCTGCTCCGCACAGCAGCTGCTTCTTGGAATCCTTTGAAGCTAGCGGGTAATCCCGATTCTTCTTCAAATCTGTACGCGCAATAATAGCCACCAGCTCATCGTCCTGGTTGACAATTGGCAGCTTCCCTGAAAAACGAAAACACAATGGATTTGATGCCATTTGGGAGCTAAGCAACTAACTGTCAAAAACCAACCATGAAGACCTGGAATTACCTTTCTTACTCCTCTGCAGAATTTCATTTGCTTCTTTTAAATTAACGCCAGCTGGGGCGACCACAAGATCTTCCCGTTTGGTCATAATCTGGTTATCCGAGCCAACGGAAACAAAAAAGGTGGTTTATATCTAGTTATTAAATCGGGGGCTGAAAGATCATCCCAAATCCTAGTCCTACAACCTCACAGTAATAGACAAGTGAATAAACGCCAAGTGCAGTTACACGTTATAGCCCCCACAGGCCAGATACTTACTTCACTCAGGGGTAGATCGTGCTCCTCAGTTTTAAGGAAGTCTATATCTCGGGAGGAAATGATCCCCACCAGCTTACTGCCCATCTTCCCATTGTCCGTGATGGGGATTCCGCAGAACCCGTGCCGCGCTTTCGCCTCAAACACGTCTCGTACCCTGTGCGCGGGGCTCAGTACTACAGGGTCAGTGATGAATCCCTGTTCGTATTTCTGTTGGTAATAGGAAAGACAACACGATGACCGTTCGGTTTCATTTCTAGAAAAAGGAACGACTTTACTATAGTCTTCTAGAGCCAGAATTCAGTACAGTTCCACTGTTTCCCTTCAGCAGAAACCTGTGAACACCTTCTGGCAATCTATGAAGTGTGAGGTATTGGTCAACCTAATTTGGGTCGACCACTGGTCAACAGTCAAAAGGTCGACATGAGTTTTTCAATGTTTTTGTCCAGAACACTATCAGTGGACCGCTTACCATTCGGGCACAGTGCCTCGCTGCTCTTGGCACACTGGTTTATTCTCCCACCATGCTTTACTCCAATCCTACTACCCAGCCCAGAGTCTCCTATGGCTTGAAGAATAAACTCATGTTGACCTTCCCATTGTTGTCCTTCCGACCCTAACCATGTGTATATATTTCAGGTATCGACACAAATAGAGTGGACAGTGAGCATATCCCGAAGTGTGATAATCCTTCTACGTTACAGCAGCTGCAGTGGGAGATGTAGGACGGACACAAGGTAGAAAGTGCGATCAGATCATCAATGAGCCAGCAGGATGTTATCACGTCTACACCAAACAGACAACGCCAGTTTTTCACTTTTTTAAAATACTTTACCATTCCCAATCGGACTCTGTGTACATGTTTAAAGTGCACAGAGGGTACTCGCTACACAAATTGGGGATCTGAGTTCAGTCAACATTGACAAAAAAATTAAAATACACACACACACACGTTAAAAAAATCATGTGGACGTTTTGTAAATGTCGACCTAGAGACTACAGACCAGTGATGGCTAACCCTGGCACTCCAGCTGGTGTCGGATCCCAGCATGCCTTGCATCAGTTTTATAATGGCCGAATTGCAAAACATGCTGGGATGTGTAGTTCAACATCGGCTAGAATGCCAAGGTTAGTCATCTTATATAGACCTTACCATCCTCACCAAACAGGACAAGGAACAGGCAGACATGTGGTAAGTAGTCGCTAGGATTGGTTATAGCACTAGGTGTAGGTTATACGTGGTTATCCTGTGCCAGGGCGACAAGGAACAGGCAGACATGTGGTAAGTAGTCCCTAGGATTGGTTATAGCACTAGGTGTAGGTTATATGTGGTTATCCTGTGCCAGGGCGACAAGGAACAGGCAGACATGTGGTAAGTAGTCCCTAGGATTGGTTATAGCACTAGGTGTAGGTTATACGTGGTTATCCTGTGCCAGGGCGACAAGGAACAGGCAGACATGTGGTAAGTAGTCCCTAGGATTGGTTATAGCACTAGGTGTAGGTTATACGTAGTTATCCTGTGCCAGGGCGACAAGGAACAGGCAGACATGTGGTAAGTAGTCCCTAGGATTGGTTATAGCACTAGGTGTAGGTTATACGTGGTTATCCTGTGCCAGGGCCTTACAGAGCAAGTTAAGATTATAGCTACTTTAAGAGTAGAACCTAACACTTAGTAAATAGGTGTAAAAGGTTTATTCTTTAGCCCCAAACCCTCCAGTAAGGAGTGGCAGGGGCCGGACACGCACCTTAACCTTCCGAACCTCGTTCGCTTGGAATTCTGGCGTACAGTTGTGGTGCATGATACCGATGCCGCCGGTCAGCTGATGGGAGAGAAGTGACACTTAATGTGACGAATGCCCAGGTAGAACAGAACAATCAATAATCTTTGATCAAAGCAATTCGCTTCTTACCGCCATAGCGATCGCCATGCTGGCTTCAGTCACCGTGTCCATTGGGGAGGAGACCAGCGGTGTTTTCAGCGTTATTTTCTTTGTAAGGGCCGAGGTGAGGTCCTAGAACACCAGGCAATGATAAGGACCCCATAAAATGCCTCACACCCCAAAGTCCAGGCTATTTACAATGCACAGAGCTGCACGTGACCCAGACTGCACCCAATTAGCAGGAAATAAACATCCCTGAGGTTACATATTAAGCAGACTTTGTATTCCCTGCTGGAGACGCGCTGCCCAAATGTAGCAGAGTTACTCACCACTTGATCCGCTGTGAAGTCAATGTACCCGGGAAGGATAAGGAAGTCGCTGGAAAGCAGAATAGAACGATTTCATTGAACACCGTGTATGATCGCTATACTAATGAGATGTGGGCAATTAACATAGAAACATTTAACAATGCCACGGTAACCGTGAGGACTACCGAAAACTAGGAGCTGCCGAAACAGAACAATTACAGTATTCTATGCTTCATGGGCGAACGCCGTTCTGGGGTCAAGATTTGTACATTGTTCAGAAAGTTCTGTAATGACTAAACGGAGATCACGGCCGTTCGGATACATGAATATAACTTCCAGGAACTGCATCTGCGGACGTTTTACATAAACAAGCTGATAAGTCAGAGGTGACAGACGGGAGATAAGGGAGAATCTCTCCCGCGCAGCTTTACACCATTCATGGGAACGATTTCCCAGCACTGCGTATAACCATATAAACAAGGGCTCAAAGTAACACGGTCACTACTATATATTTGGATAAAGTTATTAGGCAGGCGCGCACACACACACACTGAGGTCTTATGTCCAGTTCACACACACACACGTCTTGTTATGTCCAGTTCACATGCGTGTACACACACACACACACACACACACCTTGTTGTTATGTCCAGTTCGCGCGAGCGCACACACTGAGGTCTTGTTACATCCAGATCACACGGACACACACAGGTCTTGTTATGTCCAGTTCACTCACGCACGCACACACACACACACACACACACACTGAGGTCTTATATCCAGTTCTCTCACACACACACACACACACACACACACACACACACACACACACACACACACACAGGTCTTGTTATGTCCAGTTCACATGTGCGCGCGCGCACACACACACACACACACACACACACACACACACACACACACACACGTCTTATGTCCAGTCTCTCTCACACACACACACACACACACACGTCTTATGTCCAGTTCTCTCTCTCACACACGTCTTGTTACGGCCAGTTCTAGGTCTGTTACTGACCCATGTGGAAACAGACCACGAGAAGCCCACGCTGAATATTCTGGTCGGTTATTATGTACAACATCAAACATTTCCAATTAGTGACACTGGTTGCCGTGACCAAAGTTGAGCTTTCATCTGACAATAATGCCTGGACGCAAATATACAGCGGCTGCAGGGAAATGTGAGACACGTGTGACCTCACATTACTCAGTGCAGCCAGTGGCTGGATATGGTTTCGTCAAGAAGGTGCATGCTGAGCGCCAGCAACAGTCCAGCTTTATATCTGGGTTTCATAATAAAATGGAACATCCCATATACAGGTACATCTGTGATTACAATCTTTATGTTTTAGTGTGTCAGGAGCCCCTACTTTCCTGCTGGGGACCCTGTTCCTTTGTCTAAATATGCAGCCCTGTCCACACTGACATCTCCTGATATACTCTGTGCTGCTGGGGACCCTGCTCCTCCCACTATATAACTCATAGCCTGTGGCTTCTGGCTGCCCCCATTCCCCTCCTCACATCATGTCACTGCCCCGGTCACATGCAGCCCTGTCCTCACTGACACATCCCTCATCTCCTGATACACTCTGTGCTGCTGGGGACCCTGCTCCTCCCACTATAACTCATAGCCTGTGGCTTCTGGCTGCCCCCATTCCTCACAGCCCTGTCCACACTGACATCTCCTGATATACTCTGTGCTGCTGGGGACCCTGCTCCTCCCACTATATAACTCATAGCCTGTGGCTTCCTGCTGCCCCCATTCCCCTCCTCACATCATGTCACTGCCCCTGTCACATGCAGCCCTGTCCTCACTGACACATCACTTATCTCCTGATATACTCTGTGCTGCTGGGAACTGTGCGGCTGGGGACTCCACCCACTAGATCCCTGCCACCTGCAGCCCCGTCCACACTTAGACATCTCTCATCTCCTTCCACTATACAAGTCAGGATGGCTGCTCACTGTCTAGGTCATAGGAAACAGCAAGTGACCGATTACCAAATAGAGAGATCAGACCCTAAAATGCAGCTTTAACAGTTTGATTGCAATAAGAGGTCTACAGATAAGTACACCGTGGGCATAAAGCCTGGCTTAAAGGGCATTGAATAAACAGTCAACACCTGCCAATGAGTCAGTCCACATTTTCCCAGAATGCAGTGCTTTGCTGGAATGTTGTCGGGAAGAGGTCTGAGCCCAATCTTGCCCTGTATAATAATCCCATCCAACAAGCCAAGCGCACTCTGAATTTCCTTCACAGGGTCATTAGCTGGAGTGGAAGGAAATCGGTGCCAGACTACTGCCCAAAGGACCAGCCAGCTGCTATGGAGTCATACCCGCTTTAAACCATCTGGGGATCTGATTATTTTGTGGACATCCACCATTTAGAAACTCACTCTCCAGCTCTCGGTTATGCCACACACTGTAACCCATATAGTACATCCAAGATGGCCGCCTCATTTGTGGCTGGATGACTAATCCTTTGAGAGGATGCTGTGGGTGTCGGGGGCCTATTTACTAAGCTTTGGTGAGATATAAAGGACAAGTCAATCAGCAGCATAATAACAAAAATGTTCTACTAAATGGAAGCAACCTTAACTTGGAGGCAAAGTACTGCGTGGTACTACAAGCTAACCACGGCCTGGCAAACTGACGCCAGCTGCTGGTTATGGTGTACCCGGGTAATCCTGACACATCCAAGCCGCTCAGTAGATGACCACACTGGGTCGCTTCGCAGTGAGATGCGATGCATGGCACACCTGTGAGGGCTCTCTGTTGCCCAGCATTATATTAGGCACTTGAATACATTATACCTCTGTAATGTGACATGATGCCCGCTGCATTGTGCCTCGTGGTCCCACACTATATAAACAATGTGGTAGGGAATTTAGTGCGGGTTCCAGTCATTCTATAGATACTGTCAGTGTCGACACGACACAGGTCAACATGGTAGAAAACAAAACACAAAATACATGTTTCCCCCCTTTCATATTTTGCTTGATTTACCATCTGTGGGCTACGAAGAGCAGCACCATGCCCGACGTGTGACAGGGGAATGACATATAGAAAGATCATATCACAGAAGCCAGCATATCATGCTGGGACATGTGGTACCCTCACGCCCCCTAGGCAGGTCCTGCTGGGACTTGTGGTACCCAAACACGCCCCCTAGGAAGGTCCGGCTGGGACTTGTGGTACCCAAACACGCCCCCTAGGAAGGTCCGGCTGGGACTTGTGGTACCCAAACACGCCCCCTAGGAAGGTCCTGCTGGGACTTGTGGTACCCAAACACGCCCCCTAGGAAGGTCCTGCTGGGACTTGTGGTACCCACAGCACACCAAGACTTCCTTTACCCCATGTCACATCAAAGCTTACTGTCCCCTCTCTACCCACAGCGTGTCATGCTGGGATATATGGTTCTACAGGTATGTCATGCTGGGACTTGTGGTCCCCTCAACCCCCCCCCCGGAAGGCCATGCTGGGACTTGTGGTTCTCTCACACACACACACCCTTGGAAGGCCATGCTGTGACTTGTAATACCCTCAACCCCCCCCCCCCCCCATGGAAGGCCATGCTGGGACTTGTAATACCCTCAACCCCCCCCATGGAAGGCCATGCTGGGACTTGTAGTCCCCTCACACCCCCCCATGGAAGGCCATGCTGGGGCCCACGACACCACGGCTCCCGGGTCCCAGCCCCCACCCCTTGGCAGGCACCGGGCTCAGGGTCACTCACTTGTAGGTGAGTCCGTCTCCGGCCCCGAAGAGCTGCTGCGCCGAGAGCCCGTCATCCGGGACATAGCAGGTGCCGCCGCTGATCAGGTAATCCGCCATTGTACTCCGGGGACCGGGCTCCTTCCTCCCCGCTCTCCGGCCGGCTGCTGCAGCGGTGACTGAGAGAGAGGCCCCGGCCCGGAGCGGCCGCTACTTATACCCGGCTCCCGAGCGCCGCCCGCTGGCCGCTCCCTCCTCCTCCTCCCGCCCGCAGCACGTGTGTGTCACACTGCGATAATATACTACTGTGTGTGTGTGTCACACTGCGATAATATACTAGTGTGTGTGTGTGTGTGTCACACTGCGATAATATACTACTGTGTGTGTGTGTGTGTCACACTGCGATAATATACTACTGTGTGTGTGTCACACTGCGATAATATACTCCTGTGTGTGTGTGTCACACTGCGATAATATACTACTGTGTGTGTGTCACACTGCGATAATATACTACTGTGTGTGTGTCACACTGCGATAATATACTACTGTGTGTGTGTCACACTGCGATAATATACTACTGTGTGTGTGTGTGTGTGTGTGTGTGTGTGTCACACTGCGATAATATACTACTGTGTGTGTGTGTCACACTGCGATAATATACTAGTGTGTGTGTGTGTCACACTGCGATAATATACTAGTGTGTGTGTGTGTCACACTGCGATAATATACTAGTGTGTGTGTGTGTCACACTGCGATAATATACTAGTGTGTGTGTGTGTCACACTGCGATAATATACTACTGTGTGTGTGTCACACTGCGATAATATACTCCTGTGTGTGTGTGTCACACTGCGATAATATACTACTGTGTGTGTGTCACACTGCGATAATATACTACTGTGTGTGTGTCACACTGCGATAATATACTACTGTGTGTGTGTGTGTGTGTGTCACACTGCGATAATATACTACTGTGTGTGTGTGTCACACTGCGATAATATACTAGTGTGTGTGTGTGTCACACTGCGATAATATACTAGTGTGTGTGTGTGTCACACTGCGATAATATACTAGTGTGTGTGTGTGTCACACTGCGATAATATACTAGTGTGTGTGTGTGTCACACTGCGATAATATACTACTGTGTGTGTGTGTGTGTCACACTGCGATAATATACTAGTGTGTGTGTGTGTGTGTCACACTGCGATAATATACTACTGTGTGTGTGTGTCACACTGCGATAATATACTACTGTGTGTGTGTGTCACACTGCGATTATATACTACTGTGTGTGTGTGTCACACTGCGATAATATACTACTGTGTGTGATTCACACTGCGATAATATACTACTGTGTGTGTGTGTGTCACACTGCGATAATATACTACTGTGTGTGTGTCACACTGCTGATAATATACTACTGTGTGTGTGTCACACTGCGATAATATACTACTGTGTGTGTGTCACACTGCGATAATATACTACTGTGTGTGTGTGTCACACTGCGATAATATACTACTGTGTGTGTGTCACACTGCGATAATATACTACTGTGTGTGTGTGTCACACTGCGATAATATACTACTGTGTGTGTGTCACACTGCGATAATATACTACTGTGTGTGTGTGTCACACTGCGATAATATACTACTGTGTGTGTGTCACACTGCGATAATATACTACTGTGTGTGTGTCACACTGCGATAATATACTACTGTGTGTGTGTGTCACACTGCGATAATATACTACTGTGTGTGTGTCACACTGCGATAATATACTACTGTGTGTGTGTCACACTGCGATAATATACTACTGTGTGTGTGTCACACTGCGATAATATACTACTGTGTGTGTGTGTCACACTGCGATAATATACTACTGTGTGTGTGTCACACTGCGATAATATACTACTGTGTGTGTGTGTGTCACACTGCGATAATATACTACTGTGTGTGTGTCACACTGCGATAATATACTACTGTGTGTGTGTGTGTCACACTGCGATAATATACTAGTGTGTGTGTGTGTGTGTCACACTGCGATAATATACTACTGTGTGTGTGTGTGTGTCACACTGCGATAATATACTACTGTGTGTGTGTGTCACACTGCGATAATATACTACTGTGTGTGTGTGTGTGTCACACTGCGATAATATACTACTGTGTGTGTGTGTGTCACACTGCAATAATATACTACTGTGTGTGTGTGTGTCACACTGCGATAATATACTAGTGTGTGTGTCACACTGCGATAATATACTACTGTGTGTGTGTGTCACACTGCGATAATATACTACTGTGTGTGTGTGTCACACTGCGATAATATACTACTGTGTGTGTGTGTCACACTGCGATAATATACTACTGTGTGTGTGTGTCACACTGCGATAATATACTACTGTGTGTGTGTCACACTGCGATATACTACTGTGTGTGTGTGTGTCACACTGCGATAATATACTAGTGTGTGTGTGTGTGTCACACTGCGATAATATACTACTGTGTGTGTGTGTGTGTCACACTGCGATAATATACTACTGTGTGTGTGTGTGTCACACTGCGATAATATACTAGTGTTTGTGTGTGTGTCACACTGCGATAATATACTACTGTGTGTGTGTGTCACACTGCAATAATATACTACTGTGTGTGTGTGTGTCACACTGCGATAATATACTAGTGTGTGTGTGTGTGTGTCACACTGCGATAATATACTACTGTGTGTGTGTCACACTGCGATAATATACTACTGTGTGTCACACTGCGATAATATACGTGTGTGTGTGTGTGTGTCACACTGCGATAATATACTACTGTGTGTGTGTGTGTCACACTGCGATAATATACTACTGTGTGTGTGTATGTGTGTGTCACACTGCGATAATATACTAGTGTGTGTGTGTCACACTGCGATAATATACTACTGTGTGTGTGTGTATGTGTGTGTGTCACACTGCGATAATATACTACTGTGTGTGTGTCACACTGCGATAATATACTAGTGTGTGTGTGTCACACTTCGATAATATACTACTGTGTGTGTGTCACACTGCGATAATATACTAGTGTGTGTGTCACACTGCGATAATATACTACTGTGTGTGTGTGTGTCACACTGCAATAATATACTAGTGTGTGTGTGTGTGTCACACTGCGATAATATACTACTGTGTGTGTGTGTCACACTGCGATAATATACTAGTGTGTGTGTGTGTGTCACACTGCGATAATATACTACTGTCTGTGTGTGTGTGTGTGTGCACTGCTGCCACATGTCCTGTACACAGACATATACACTGCAATAATATACAGGCGGTACAGCCACACTGTCCAGGGTGAGGATGCAGGCTTACAGGCGGCACAGCCACACTGTCCAGGGTGAGGGCACAGCCACACTGTCCAGGGTGAGGATGCAGGCTTTCGGGCGACACAGCCACACTGTCCAGGGTGAGGGCGCAGGCTTACAGGCGGCACAGTCACACTGTCCAGGGTGAGGATGCAGGCTTACAGGCGGCATAGTCACACTGTCCAGGGTGAGGGCACAGGCTTACAGGCGGCAGTCACACTGTCCAGGGTGAGGGAGCAGGCTTACAGGCGGCACAGCCACACTGTCCAGGATGAGGGTGCAGGCTTACAGGCGGCACAGCCACACTGTCCAGGGTGAGGATGCAGGCTTACAGGCGGCACAGCCACACTGTCCAGGGTGAGGGTGCAGGCTTACAGGCAGCACAGCCACACTGTCCAGGGTGAGGGCGCAGGCTTACAGGCGGCACAGCCACACTGTCCAGGGTGAGGGTGCAGGCTTACAGGCGGCACAGCCACACTGTCCAGGGTGAGGGCGCAGGCTTACAGGCAACATAGTCAAACTGTCCAGGGTGAGGGTGCAGGCTTGCAGGCGGCCTAGTCAAACTGTCCAGGGTGAGGACGCAGGCTTACAGGCGGCACAGCCACACTGTCCAGGGTGAGGGCGCAGGCTTACAGGCGGCACAGCCACACTGTCCAGGGTGAGGATGCAGGCTTTCGGGCGACACAGCCACACTGTCCAGGGTGAGGGCGCAGGCTTACAGGCGGCACAGCCACACTGTCCAGGGTGAGGATGCAGGCGGCATAGTCACACTGTCCAGGGTGAGGGAGCAGGCTTACAGGCGGCACAGCCACACTGTCCAGGATGAGGGTGCAGGCTTACAGGCGGCACAGCCACACTGTCCAGGGTGAGGATGCAGGCTTACAGGCGGCACAGCCACACTGTCCAGGGTGAGGGTGCAGGCTTACAGGCAGCACAGCCACACTGTCCAGGGTGAGGGCGCAGGCTTACAGGCGGCACAGCCACACTGTCCAGGGTGAGGGCGCAGGCTTACAGGTGGCACAGCCACACTGTCCAGGGTGAGGATGCAGGCGGCACAGCCACACTGTCCAGGGTGAGGATGCAGGCGCCACAGCCACACTGTCCAGGGTGAGGGGCAGGCTTACAGGTGGCCTAGTCACACTGTGCAGGGTGAGGACGCAGGGTTACAGGCGGCACAGCCACACTGTCCAGGGTGAGGGCGCAGGCTTACAGGCGGCACAGCCACACTGTCCAGGGTGAGGGCACAGCCACACTGTCCAGGGTGAGGATGCAAGCTTTCGGGCGACACAGCCACACTGTCCAGGGTGAGGGCGCAGGCTTACAGGCGGCACAGCCACACTGTCCAGGGTGAGGGCGCAGGCTTAAAGGCGGCATAGTCACACTGTCCAGGGTGAGGGCACAGGCTTACAGGCGGCAGTCACACTGTCCAGGGTGAGGGAGCAGGCTTACAGGCGGCACAGCCACACTGTCCAGGATGAGGGTGCAGGCTTACAGGCGGCACAGCCACACTGTCCAGGGTGAGGACGCAGGCTTACAGGCGGCACAGCCACACTGTCCAGGGTGAGGGCGCAGACTTACAGGCGGCACAGCCACACTGTCCAGGGTGAGGATGCAGGCTTTCGGGCGACACAGCCACACTGTCCAGGGTGAGGGCGCAGGCTTACAGGCGGCACAGCCACACTGTCCAGGGTGAGGATGCAGGCGGCATAGTCACACTGTCCAGGGTGAGGGAGCAGGCTTACAGGCGGCACAGCCACACTGTCCAGGATGAGGGTGCAGGCTTACAGGCGGCACAGCCACACTGTCCAGGGTGAGGATGCAGGCTTACAGGCGGCACAGCCACACTGTCCAGGGTGAGGGTGCAGGCTTACAGGCAGCACAGCCACACTGTCCAGGGTGAGGACGCAGGCTTACAGGCGGCACAGCCACACTGTCCAGGGTGAGGGCGCAGGCTTACAGGTGGCACAGCCACACTGTCCAGGGTGAGGATGCAGGCGCCACAGCCACACTGTCCAGGGTGAGGGGCAGGCTTACAGGTGGCCTAGTCACACTGTCCAGGGTGAGGACGCAGGGTTACAGGCGGCACAGCCACACTGTCCAGGGTGAGGGCGCAGGCTTACAGGCGGCACAGCCACACTGTCCAGGGTGAGGGCACAGCCACACTGTCCAGGGTGAGGATGCAGGCTTTCGGGCGACACAGCCACACTGTCCAGGGTGAGGGCGCAGGCTTACAGGCGGCACAGCCACACTGTCCAGGGTGAGGATGCAGGCTTACAGGCGGCATAGTCACACTGTCCAGGGTGAGGGCACAGGCTTACAGGCGGCAGTCACACTGTCCAGGGTGAGGGAGCAGGCTTACAGGCGGCACAGCCACACTGTCCAGGATGAGGGTGCAGGCTTACAGGCGGCACAGCCACACTGTCCAGGGTGAGGACGCAGGCTTACAGGCGGCACAGCCACACTGTCCAGGGTGAGGGCGCAGACTTACAGGCGGCACAGCCACACTGTCCAGGGTGAGGATGCAGGCTTTCGGGCGACACAGCCACACTGTCCAGGGTGAGGGCGCAGGCTTACAGGCGGCACAGCCACACTGTCCAGGGTGAGGATGCAGGCGGCATAGTCACACTGTCCAGGGTGAGGGAGCAGGCTTACAGGCGGCACAGCCACACTGTCCAGGATGAGGGTGCAGGCTTACAGGCAGCACAGCCACACTGTCCAGGGTGAGGGCGCAGGCTTACAGGCGGCACAGCCACACTGTCCAGGGTGAGGGCGCAGGCTTACAGGCGGCACAGCCACACTGTCTAGGGTGAGGGCGCAGGCTTACAGGCGACATAGTCAAACTGTCCAGGGTGAGGGTGCAGGCTTGCAGGCGGCCTAGTCACACTGTCCAGGGTGAGGACGCAGGCTTACAGGCGGCACAGCCACACTGTCCAGGGTGAGGGCGCAGGCTTACAGGCGGCACAGCCACACTGTCCAGGGTGAGGGCGCAGGCTTACAGGCGGCACAGCCACACTGTCCAGGGTGAGGATGCAGGCTTTCGGGCGACACAGCCACACTGTCCAGGGTGAGGGCGCAGGCTTACAGGCGGCACAGCCACACTGTCCAGGGTGAGGATGCAGGCGGCATAGTCACACTGTCCAGGGTGAGGGAGCAGGCTTACAGGCGGCACAGCCACACTGTCCAGGATGAGGGTGCAGGCTTACAGGCGGCACAGCCACACTGTCCAGGGTGAGGATGCAGGCTTACAGGCGGCACAGCCACACTGTCCAGGGTGAGGGTGCAGGCTTACAGGCAGCACAGCCACACTGTCCAGGGTGAGGGCGCAGGCTTACAGGCGGCACAGCCACACTGTCCAGGGTGAGGGCGCAGGCTTACAGGTGGCACAGCCACACTGTCCAGGGTGAGGATGCAGGCGGCACAGCCACACTGTCCAGGGTGAGGATGCAGGCGCCACAGCCACACTGTCCAGGGTGAGGGGCAGGCTTACAGGCGGCCTAGTCACACTGTCCAGGGTGAGGACGCAGGCTTACAGGCGGCACAGCCACACTGTCCAGGGTGAGGGCGCAGGCTTACAGGCGGCACAGCCACACTGTCCAGGATGAGGGTGCAGGCTTATAGGCGGCACAGCCACACTGTCCAGGATGAGGGTGCAGGCTTATAGGCGGCACAGCCACACTCTCCAGGGTGAGGGCGCAGGCTTACAGGCGGCACAGCCACACTGTCCAGGGTGAGGATGCAGGCTTACAGGCGGCACAGCCACACTGTCCAGGGTGAGGGCGCAGGCTTACAGGCGGCACAGCCACACTGTCCAGGGTGAGGATGCAGGCTTACAGGCGGCACAGCCACACTGTCCAGGATGAGGGTGCAGGCTTTCGGGCGACACAGCCGCATCGTCCAGGGTGAGGGTGCAGGCTTACAGGCGGCACAGCCACACTGTCCAGGATGAGGGTGCAGGCTTTCGGGCGACACAGCCGCATCGTCCAGGGTGAGGATGCAGGCTTACAGGCGGCATAGTCACACTGTCCAGGGTGAGGGCGCAGGCTTACAGGCGGCAGAGCCACACTGTCCAGGATGAGGGTGCAGGCTTTCGGGCGACACAACCGCATTGTCCAGGATGAGGGTGCAGGCTTACAGGTGGCACAGCCACACTGTCCAGGATGAGGGCGCAGGCTTATAGGCGGCACAGCCACACTGTCCAGGGTGAGGATGCAGGCTTACAGGCGGCACAGCCACACTGTCCAGGGTGAGGATGCAGGCTTACAGGCGGCATAGTCACACTGTCCAGGGTGAGGGCGCAGGCTTACAGGCGGCAAAGCCACACTGTCCAGGGTGAGGGCGCAGGCTTACAGGCGGCACAGCCACACTGTCCAGGGTGAGGGCGCAGGCTTACAGGCGGCACAGCCACACTGTCCAGGGTGAGGGCGCAGGCTTACAGGCGGCACAGCCACACTGTCCAGGGTGAGGGCGCAGGCTTACAGGTGGCACAGCCACACTGTCCAGGGTGAGGATGCAGGCTTACAGGCGGCACAGCCACACTGTCCAGGGTGAGGGTGCAGGCTTACAGGCAGCACAGCCACACTGTCCAGGGTGAGGGCGCAGGCTTACAGGCGGCACAGCCACACTGTCCAGGGTGAGGGCGCAGGCTTACAGGTGGCACAGCCACACTGTCCAGGGTGAGGATGCAGGCTTACAGGCGGCATAGTCACACTGTCCAGGGTGAGGGCGCAGGCTTACAGGCGGCATAGTCACACTGTCCAGGGTGAGGGAGCAGGCTTACAGGCGGCACAGCCACACTGTCCAGGATGAGGGTGCAGGCTTACAGGCGGCACAGCCACACTGTCCAGGGTGAGGATGCAGGCTTACAGGCGGCACAGCCACACTGTCCAGGGTGAGGGTGCAGGCTTACAGGCGGCACAGCCACACTGTCCAGGGTGAGGGCGCAGGCTTACAGGCGGCACAGCCACACTGTCCAGGGTGAGGGCGCAGGCTTACAGGCGGCACAGCCACACTGTCTAGGGTGAGGGCGCAGGCTTACAGGCGACATAGTCAAACTGTCCAGGGTGAGGGTGCAGGCTTGCAGGCGGCCTAGTCACACTGTCCAGGGTGAGGATGCAGGCTTACAGGCGGCACAGCCACACTGTCCAGGGTGAGGGCGCAGGCTTACAGGCGGCACAGCCACACTGTCCAGGGTGAGGGCGCAGGCTTACAGGCGGCACAGCCACACTGTCCAGGGTGAGGATGCAGGCTTTCGGGCGACACAGCCACACTGTCCAGGGTGAGGGCGCAGGCTTACAGGCGGCACAGCCACACTGTCCAGGGTGAGGATGCAGGCGGCATAGTCACACTGTCCAGGGTGAGGGAGCAGGCTTACAGGCGGCACAGCCACACTGTCCAGGATGAGGGTGCAGGCTTACAGGCGGCACAGCCACACTGTCCAGGGTGAGGATGCAGGCTTACAGGCGGCACAGCCACACTGTCCAGGGTGAGGGTGCAGGCTTACAGGCAGCACAGCCACACTGTCCAGGGTGAGGGCGCAGGCTTACAGGCGGCACAGCCACACTGTCCAGGGTGAGGGCGCAGGCTTACAGGTGGCACAGCCACACTGTCCAGGGTGAGGATGCAGGCGGCACAGCCACACTGTCCAGGGTGAGGATGCAGGCGGCACAGCCACACTGTCCAGGGTGAGGGGCAGGCTTACAGGCGGCCTAGTCACACTGTCCAGGGTGAGAACGCAGGCTTACAGGCGGCACAGCCACACTGTCA